>NC_071400.1:85111107-85412670 GCF_022682495.2 Desmodus rotundus
GCGGAGGCCAAGATGGAGACCTCGTCAGATCTCCATTTGGCACCCGAACCTCAGATGAACGTGAGACTGACCGGAGACAGTGACGGAGCCGAGGATGGCACTGCTTCCACCTTTGCCAGCCCAGAAAATAAAGACCCGGTTGCGGAAAACTTCGGTGGCCAAGACACACTCCACCACGGTGACTGCGGGCTAAGACGGGAAGTAGAGGAACGTGAGGAGGAAGCGGCAGAAGACCCGCATCAGGTACCGTGCAGTGAGAGCACCCCTGATCAGTATTTATCAGATGAGGCTCGGGCCCTGGAGGACTGGGTGTCCTCAGAGACCTCTGCCCTGCCCCGCCCTCGCTGGAATGTCCTTAGTGCTCTTCGAGATCGGCAGCTGGGGTCCAGCGCCCGCTTTGTGTACGAGGCCTGCGGGGCAAGAGTGTTTGTGCAGCGTTTCTGCTTGCAGTATAGCCTGGAAGGCCACCGTGGTTGTGTCAATACTGTTCACTTTAACCAGCGTGGCACCTGGCTGGCTAGTAGCAGTGATGACCTGACAGTGATAGTTTGGGATTGGGTGCGTCAGCAGCCAGTACTGAGCTTTGAAAGTGGTCACAGAAATAACGTCTTTCAGGCCAAGTTCCTTCCCAACTGTGGCGATTCCACCCTGGCCACGTGTGCCCGTGATGGGCAGGTACGGGTGGCACAGCTACCTGCTCTGCCTCACAGCAGCTTCTCTAAGCAGGTGGCCCAACATAGGGGATCCAGCCACAAGCTGGCTCTGGAGCCAGACTCCCCTTTTAAGTTCCTGACCTCAGGTGAAGACGCTGTTGTCTTTGCCATTGACCTCAGGCAAGACCAGCCGGCTTCAAAAGTGGTGGTAACAAAAGAGAATCGGAGGAAAGTGGGACTGTATACGATCTGTGTGAATCCCGCCAATACTTACCAGTTTGCTGTGGGTGGAATGGACCAGTTTGTGAGAATTTATGACCAGAGGAAAATTGACAAGAATGAGAATAATGGAGTACTCAAGAAGTTCTGTCCTCATCACCTGGTCGACTGTGATGCTGGAGTAAACATCACTTGCCTGGTGTACAGCCATGATGGCACAGAGGTCCTGGCCAGTTACACGGATGAAGATATTTACCTCTTCCACTCCGCTAGCTGTGATGGGGCCCAGTATGCAAAGAAATATAAGGGGCACAGAAATCGTGTCACAATCAAGGGTGTCAGTTTCTATGGCCCTGGGAGTGAGTTTGTGGTGAGCGGTAGCGACGGCGGGCACATCTTCCTCTGGGAGAAATCATCCTGTCAGGTCGTTCAGCTCCTGGAGAGGGCGGACAGGGCAGGTACTGTAAACTGTCTTGAGCCCCACCCTTTCCTCCCTGTGATGGCGACCAGTGGTGTAGACCATGATGCAAAGATCTGGGCACCCACAGCGAAAGACGCCACTCAGCTTCTTGGGTTAAAGGATGTGATTAAGAAGAACAAGCAGGAACGAGATAGAGACAGGTTGGGCCACGCTGAAGTGTTTGACCCAAGCCTGCTTTCGTTCCTTGTGCATCACCTGGCACATATAGGTGCTCACCCTGACGATGGTGGCTGGGTACCACGCCCAGTTGGACTCCTGGAAGCAGAGTCGCGTGAGTCTCCCGGTTCCACAGATCAGTCCGAGGATGAGGCTGCGGACTAAGACCACGAAGACCAGGGACAGGACCTAGAACATGTGCAGTGCCTGCCCTCCTGAATGCCTGATACCTGATCCAGCTAGATGTCACCACAGTAGGATGGACTTTAAGTTTGAAATTCGCATTCACTAACAGATTTGCTTTTGGTCTTTTGTTTTCCACAATAAAAAACCACCTTTCATCTCTTTTCCTGTGCTTTCCTTCTTTCCTTTCTCACATGCTTTCTCCCTCATTCCTTTCCTCTCACTTGGTCTCTTTGTTCCTCTTTCTTTACCCATTACTTCTGTGTAAATGTGGAAGCAATTTATTGATGGCTTTCTTTGTTCTCTTATGGTACACCTCCAAAGGTTCCCGATTCTGGTGAAATATTAAGAGCCTTATTGAATCTATCTTACCATTTCTGACACTGAAAACTCTTACTTTCTTTAATCATTAGTAGTATGTTAGTAAGTTCTTTGGTTCAGGTGAAAATTGTACAAATGTGTTTATTCTTTAAAAGTGAGTAAGATTAAGTACATGCACACATGTTGACACCTGTGTGTACTTACACAGTCTCACAGAGAGTGGGAAGGAAGAGCGAGAATGGACAATGTAGAGAAAAGGTGGTTAGGTAGATGCATAGGAAGTAAATCTATCTGTCTAGAACTAATAACCTTGTGTTGTTCCTGTTTTCTGAATCCCTATGTTAATACTGCTGAATTGTACTGGATGGGGCTGTTAAGTTTAAGGGTTAAGTTTAGTGGTCTGCCACTGTTTGCCCGGTACTTTGAATTCTTGTGAAGTTGCATGGCTGTGGGATAACTCCCACAGGATTATCATCCACAGAGTTCTCTTGAGACAGCCATCTCCTAGAATGTACCAGTCAGGAATATAAGAATTCTTAATATTTGAAAATACGTATATATTTGAACCAACTTTAAGAAGAACTTCCTGTTTCAATAAAGAGTAGTTTCTACTTACAGATAAACTGTGTGATATTATTGGGCAAAATATCTCATCTGACATCGATGCATTGCTTAAGATTGTTTTCAAGGGGTTAAATTGCTTTTAAAAGTCTTTTGTTCTAAGCCTTATTTAATGTAAACATTGGGTGCAGGAGGTCCAGTTGGTGTGCAGTAACAGTGTTTCAGTGTTACACCTGTTATTTGTCTTGGTGATGCAGAGGCCCTCCTTGCCCCCAATACTCCTGCGAAGTGTAATGCACCCTGCTTTGCATATGTTTGTTGTTAAAGTTGGATGTGATAAAACATCCTGTGCCCTGACAATGGATTTTCTTGGCTAATGTTCCTTAAATGGATATTATTTCTTGCCCCTGGAGAGCAGTTTGAGAAGTATATATAATGAGATTATACTTTAGAATGGAATGTTAGTTGGCCAAAGTTTCTGCTCACTGAGATTCAAAGTCAGCAACAGCTGCCTGGGGATCTAGCCCCATGGGGTAGCCCCTACCAAGCTCTGCTGTCAGGAAAGGAGGTTAAATGTCCCTAAAGAACACATGAGTCTTAAGGATGCACTGTAGTTTAAAACAGGCCATAAGGAAAGCAGAGTTAAAACTAGAATCCCACGTTCAGGGCCATCCTGCACAATTGGGTGGGATGTATACCCGCAAGAACATCAACAAATGAAAAAAAAAAGTGAAAGAATATTTGAAATTTCCAATGACTGTGGGTGGCCGTGAGAACAATGGCAAGAAGGGATAAGTACCCAGTCCTTTCCACCTGCTATTTGGCAGCAGTCTCTCTCTATTGGGGGGGGGGGGCGGGGTGGAGGAGGGTTGGAGGATTGATAAGGAAAGGGTTGTGCTCTGAACTAAAACCCTCAGGGTTCCCTGCATGGCTGTGGGACTGCTTATGCAGGATGAGGCACTTGGAGCCACATTTGGAAGGCAAGGGCAAAGTAGTGGCCCTATTTGGTTTATGCTCAGAAATAGGACAGACGCACATTGGTACTTACCTACTGGCTTACCTTAGTGTGAGTCAGCAGCCGGACCCATAGCCACAGAAGCTCCCCCTCAGATCTTTCTTCAGCCTCAGCAGCTCCATAAAGAGAGTGCCCACTTCTTTCTGCTCTCACACAAGCTCAGCTGGAGGCAGTGGAAGATCAGCATGAGCTCCAGTTTGTCCTTGTGGGTTCTGGTTATTCCTCACAGGTTCCAGTCCGTCTTTGCTTCCCCCACTCCACATCCATCTCTCCTTCCTGAATGCTGTGCTGAGCATGGGCTCCAGCACCTGAAGCAAAGATAAAGGTGTCATTGGTGTCAAACACTGTCTGCTTAATGAGGCCCCACAATTACATACTCTCCAGTCCCTATTATGAGTCACCTCTCTTTGAACCCCAAAAGAAGCAGCCATAACCACCTGTTCGGATTGAGAAAGTGACCAAATTGTGTAGACAGTTTGCTGTTTGGACATGTAAATTCCTCTAAAGAGAGGGGTTCAAATTGTTTATTATTGATAGATACACAGATAGATAACAGGGAGTGAAATAATTTTGAAAAATAAAGTTACGATTATAGATGGCAACTAAGCTGGTAGTGTAGATCCCAAAAAAGGAACCCATGGACATGAACTAAGGCGAGGGATGCTGGAAGGTTGTGGGGTGCAGGGCGGAGGAGATAAAGGGGAAAAATTTTGAAAACTGTTAAAGCATAATCAATAAAATACACTTAAAAAACTATAAACATTAAAATGGCAATAAATTCACAACTATCAACAACTGAATCTGAAACAAACTATGCAAACCAGGAGAACAGAAACAGAATCATATATATGGAGATTAAATGGAGGGTTATCAGGTGGGAGAGGGAAGGGAAAGAATTGGGGAAAAGGTGCAGGCATTAAGAAGTATGAATTGGTAGGTACAGAATAGATGGGGAGGTTAAGAACAGTATAGGAAGAGGAGTAGCTAAAGAACTTATACACATGACCCATGGGCATGAACTAAGCAGTGGGGTTGCCATAGGGAATGGGGAATACTGGGTGGAGGGGTTAAAGGAGGAAAAATTGGAACATCTGTAATAATATAATCATTAAAATATTTTTTTAAAAATTTTATGACATACAATACAGAGTGGGGCAAAAGTAAGTTTATAGTTGTGAGTATGTGAAACATAGCATTTATTCTTACATTATTATTTACTAATTATCATACTATTTTCCATATGAACTGTAAACCTACTTTTGCCCCACCCTGTATTAAAGATACATTTTATAAGATGATCAAATATTCTATTATATTGAATTCATTCATATGTATTCTAAGTTGATAAATGTCAACTAGAACATGAGACTCAACTTTGAATGCATATCTGAACTTTCTTGAGTTTTAAGCATCACAGATGACAAATGTTCATTTATTACCATGGAATAAAAATCAATAATAATATTGCACTCCCCCTATCATGAATAGCTGGAAAAAATTGACAGAATATGTGAAACAACTCTTTTCAGACTTGAACAATTGCATGATCCCTGGGAGAAGGAAAAGAAAGAGATGAGCCCTACAATATCCCAATATTTCAGCTGGGTGCATTTGCTAAATAAACTCTGGCAGCCAGGAGATGAAACCAAACTGAGCACAGAGGAATTTCCAAGCTTAAGAGACAAATACAAAAGTTTGGAAGGCTGAAATGGCTGCAATTTGTGGGGCAGAGTAGCAAGGCAGAGAGATTATGCACTGAATGAGTCCCATATATCTGAATTGGAGTCCTCTTGAATGTTTGGCTGAATGTGTCATATGTGTATGGTGAAACTCCACAGGGTCAGGCAAAGAACAGTTATCAGAGAGGTATAAAGTGAAAAGCTCTCATGTTCACATGGGATAACAACATAACCCAAATACAGTAGCCTTATTTATCACCTGAGAGTTCATTAGAGACCCCAGAAAGGACACATTATAGGAGGAAGTTTATACTAACCTTAGAATAAAAGCTAACCTAGACCTATCTTAACAAAGCTCAGAAAAATGTCTCAGTAAGAACATGCCGATATATAAGTACATAAATGTCCAAATGAAACTCAATATTCTCTCAAGGAAATAATAAAATCTTGACACATTAACATATAAGTATATATGGGGGGGGGACCCAACAACAACAAAAAAAACTGAATTATTGAAGGGTAGGCCCCTTCTAGTACAGGTTTCCCCCACTAGGTAAGTGTTCTAGGAACCCGTCTGTATCAGTGTACCAGCTGGCATTGTTGTGAGAGGCTGTGATTGGCTTCAGTGAATTTTTTGAAGACTCTTTACATGCATTTGCCCATTTCATGATGGGTGATATATGAGCACACCTGCCCACACTGAGCTGAGTGCTCAGCAGTTTTTGACCAAAGACTGCATGACCGGGGCCCACCCTCCCTATTCACCCAATCTTGCCCATAGTGACTTTTTTTGTTTCCCTGGATGAAAACAGTCCTCAAAGGGAAACATTTTGCTAATGTGGAAGAGGTGAAGCAAAACAAACAAAACAAAACAAAACAAAACAACCTGGCAGAAGCACTAAAAAGCATCAAAATTGAGGAGTTCAAAAACTGTTTTGAGCAATGGAAAAACGTCTCGATAGGGATATTGCATCAAATGGAGTGTACTTTGAAAGTGACTGAAGTTTAAACGTAAGAATAAACACACAATTTTTATAAATAAAATACATGTTATTTTGGATGCCCCCTGTAGTATCCAGTGTCCAATTCACAATTACTAAACATACAAGTAGCAGAAAATTATGACATAACCAGGAAAAAATCAGTTAAAATGACCCAGAATTTAACAAAGAATTTCAATAGTTGTTACAAACATAATTAAGGAAATAAGTGAAACATGAATATAATAGAGAGAAAAGAAACTTGTAAACCTGGAAATTATGCTGTGGCTGTATTCATTTGATTTCCTTAGCCCACCTGTCCTTGAGGTGTCAGTTATATAGCTAAAGCTTTGCTGCTAATTTGGCGTCATTTGGCATATACATTCTTTCTGGTATATATTTATAATCACACTTTCTATGGTTTAGCCTGCCCTATAAAACTCATATCTAATACAATTAACAGCTGAGATTATGTAAAAGAACTGAACTACCTTGGACTATTAAACACTTCTTAAATCAAATGCAATATGTATTTCTCAAAAATCCAATGAAACAAAATCATCAAATACCATGCAAAGTTAATTTTTTTAAGTATACAGCTAACACTGCATACTTGAAAGTTAAATCTCGGTGTGATTATGTTTCTCCATAATTCACTTTCATATTCCCTTTCAGAAAGACTTGCGTACCTGTTCTAAATTTGACAAGGATAATTTACTTTATTTTCTCAAGCAATTTCTGGATGTTCCAAAGATATATCAGTAACCATCATATGCACCCATAATTAATGCTGGAGTTGAGTCAGCATACAGAAAGTGTAGCCTTTGGATGGCAACTCTTGGCTGAATTCCTAATGTTCTGTTTCAATTTCTGATGAGGTGATGAAGTGGAAAGCTTGAACGATGTAATTTTGCCATATGTTTCTTTTGGGATTTTTAAAAGAGGATCAACGGCTTAAATTCACCAGATGAAACATTTCAGCTTTTTAGAAACTAGAATGAGGAAGGTCAAAGCTAATTTTTTTTAAATTCTACCTGACCTGTCTGAATCCATTCCAAATAAACCTAAGTAGAGTGATACAGTAATACTTATTAGGACTACAGCAATATGGTTCAAAATACGTTAAATATAGTATCATTCATAGCTATTCTAGATGTTCAATATTAGAAACAGATAGACTGTTAGTTTGTTTTCCAAAAGTCAGTATAATGCCACTACTTCAAAATGTAAATGTTTTAATCTAAAGCCCAAAGCCTGGTGAGACTCTATTTACAAATGTAACATTTTTCAATAATTACCATTTAATAATCCCTGCAGTAATCCTAATATTTACCAAATAAATTAATTTGGGATGATAGTGGTTAGGATTTGCTTAATATTTAGTATTTGTCAAGTTTGCTTAAAATGAGCATTAACCCTAAAAAACACCAGTTTCTAAATGTTTGAAATTGATTTTGCTTCAAACAACATGATTTTAAGAAATACAATGACATATGTACACAGTTTTAAGGGAAAATTATACGAACATTTTGATGAGCCAGCCAGATAATCAAACATTTTATTTTGTAAGGCCTGGGGGCATGTTTAAAGGCATTCTACTTACCCAGCCAGGATAAAGAAAATGATAGAGTATTCCAAAGGAATTAATTAAAACAAAGAAATTAGGAGTACACTGAAGTCCCTTTAATCTTTTTTATTTCCTTTTATATTTTCAACAGGAGTGATCTTATTTCACCTATAATTTCTGTACTTTGTGATTTTTCCATCAACATACTTTTGTTCTTCTAGAAGCCACTATGTTCTACTCCCCATCCCCACCCTATCAAGAATGTAAGAAAATTAATATTTAGTCTAGCTCATCTAGAAAATAGTTTTACTTTGTGTATGAAGTATATTTATTTTACTTCATACAAAGAAAAATGTATATATTATTTGTGTGATAGTGGCTATGCCTTTTTCAGAAAAAAAAGGTATATTAACCACACAGAAATTTCCAAAATTGTAATGGAACCTGTTACTATTACAATATTATGGCCTTTTCCTGACTTGTGTCTCCAAATTAACCATTTTTAAAATGATTTTCAGAGCAGAATGTGGGTCTTCTTACCTCTTGCAAAGTATTTTGCACAATGTAACGTGGCTTCTTTTTTCTCAGAATTTGAGTATGAAAATTTCCAAATGTATAAAACATTTGAAATACTCGCATATTGAATATCCAGATAACTGCCACTTAACTTCTCTAATCACTAACATCTTCATATGTTTGCTTTTTCTCATATCATATACCTTACCATCCCAGTATCCATATATCCATAAATCCAACTTTTTTTTTGATGTGCTGTATCCCTAAACATGCATATCTTTCTCTAGAGTTCAGTATTTTCAGATTGTTTATTCTTAGAGGCAAAATTCACACACAGTAAATCAACAAATCTTAATTGTACCGTGCCATGAGCTTTGACAAAAGCGTACATTGTGTAACTCTTGAAGGTATGAAACAGATGCAAATCCCTATCAAGACATGAAACATTTCTATCACCCCAGGGAATTCTTGCATGCCCCTCTGAAGTCGATTCCTTAGAAGTGACCCCTGTTCTGATTTTCCCCATAGTTTAGTTTTGGACTTACCCAAATATCTCTGTTTCCAGTTTCTCCACATCACAGTAGTTTATTTTTCACACTGAGCTAGAACATTATACTACTCCTATAGTGAAAATCAAACAAATAATAGACAAAATAATATAAACTAAAAATAATTGATCTCCCCCTTGAAATAATGGGACAATCATGAATTTCAACATCCATTACAGGTCAGTCCCAAACTTCCTTTCTAACATTACTTAAGTAATTCCTGATAATTTCCATCACTTCTTGAATCACACCAAACTATTTTTTCCTTTAATAAAACAAATATTATACTATTACCTTGGGTCATACCCAAGCATTTAATAGATTTAATAGTCATGGTTTTGGCTATCTGAGCATCTATGACACAGTACATTTAAGTACAACTGAATGACAGATGTGAATTCAAGTTTGTAAAACTGATGTGTAGAAGCAAGTCCTAAAGTAAATGAGCACAGCCAGCACCAAGCATCTGCCTCTCAATGTAATGACATTTGTTACACATCAAATATACATTAACTCTCACCAAGATTTTGAAGGGATCACTTAATTATTTCAATATGCTTTAAAGGGGAAATTGTAAGTTAGAAGGAAACACAACTTACAAGATTCTCAGCCTTAGGATTTATTACTCAGGTGTATAAATGGTGTACCATAGTTACCTCTATGTGCTGCAAGAAAAAGAAAAATAAATTTTTATTCTTATTCTAAATATATTAGTTTCTATCATAGCCTTTTATGCTTTTTCTTAATTACCTATTTAGATGCTAATTCTTCCTTAGAAATTAAAGATTAGAAAGCATCCCACATATTTGAAATGCTATAGATTGTTTTTTTAGGATATATCATTGAGCTATTTCTTTCTAAGCAAGATAGAAAAGAATTTCTTATAGATCATGATGAATTGGTTACATATAGAAACTAATATCAATCTAACATTTTTTTTCCAACTGTTTTTTTATTGTTGTTCAATTACACTTGTCCCAATTTCCCCCCTTTGCCCTCCTCTACCCAGCCCACACCCCACTCCCACAGTCAATATCCATGTCCACAGTTCTCCATGGACACAGTTGTCCATGTCCATGGGTCATTCATACATGTTCTTTGGCTAGTCCCTTCCCCTTCTTTCCATCATTCTCCCCCTCCCCACCCTCCTTTCTGGGTGCTGTCATTCTGTTCCATGTTTCCATGCCTCTGGTTCTGTTTTGCTTGTTGGTTTATTTTGTTCATTAGATTCTTCTTATAAGTGAGATAATATGGTATTTGTCTTTTAACAACTGGCTTATTTCATTTAGTATAATAATCTCCAGTTCCATCCATGCTGTCGTGAAGGGCAGGAGTTCCTTCTTTCTTTCCGCTATGTAGTATTCCATTGTGTAAATGTACCACAGCTTTTGTATCCACTGATCTACTGCTGGGCACTTAGGCTGCTTCCAGCAATTGGCTATTGTAAATAGTGCCACTATGAATATAAGGGTGCTTAAGTTCTTTTGAATTGTTTCAGGATTCTTAGGGTATAATCCCAGCAGTGGAATTGCTGGGTCAAAAGGCACTTCCATTTTTAATTTTTTGAGGAAACTCCATACTGTTTTCCACAGTGGCTACACCAGCCTGCATTCCCACCAACAGTGTGCTAGGGTTCCCTTTTCTCCACATCCTCACCAGCACTTGTTTGTTGATTTACTGATGATAGCCATTCTGACAAGAGTGAGGTCATATCTCATTGTGGTTTTAATTTGCATCTCTCTGACGGCTAGTGATGTTGAGCATCTTTATGTCTCTGGGCCCTCTTGGAGAAGTGTATATTCAGGCCCTTTGCCCAATTTTTAATTGGATTGTTTGTCTTCCTGATGTTGAGTTGTATGAGTTCTTTATATACAGGTTCTGGCACAAATGACACCCCTTTTTATTACAAAATATTTTATTACAAAATCATAAGCATGTAATTCTGTAACATAACAATGTCATACTCAAGTATATCATATGACATTTTAGGTGAAATGTTCACATTAAAACTATAAATTATTACACCCATATTATTACCCTACCAATCACATTCCAGGAGGTGTTACTTCCACTGGACCCTGTATTTTGGAGATTAAACCCTTGTCTGGTGTATCATTGGCAAATATGTTCTTCCATACAGTCAGTTCCCTTTTCATTTTGATGATGGTTTCTTTAGCTATGCAGAAGCTTTTTAATTTGATGTAGTTTTTATTTTTGCCTTTATTTCCCTTGCCCTAGAAGATATATCAGGAAAACATTTGCTACATGGATTCTGAAATTTTACTGCCTATGTTTTCCACTAGGACTTCTTGGTATCATGACTTAAATTTAAGACTTTTACCCATTTTGAGTTTATTCTGGTGTATGGTGTAAGTTGGTGGTCTAGTTTTACTTTTTGGCATGTACAGTCCAGTTCTCCCAACACCATTTATTGAAGAGACTGTTCTTACTCCACTGTATGCTCATGACCCCTTTGTCAAGTATCAATTGACCATAGAAACATGGATTTTTTTCTGTTCCATTGATCTCTATGTCTGTTCTTTTGCCAGTACCAGGCTCTTTCGATTACAGTGCCCTTGTAATATAATTTAATATCAGGTATTATGATCCCTCCAACTTTGTTCTTCCTTCTCCAGATTGCTGAGGCTATTTGGGATCTTTCTTGCTCCCATATAAAATTTTGTAGTATTTGTTCTAGATCAGTGAAAAAACTACCCCTGGGCTTTGTGCTGATAAAAAAAAAAAAAAAAAAAAAAAAAAAAAGCCCAGCAGGGCAGAACAGCAAGGGCCAGCCTATCCTGAAGGAGACAATCTAATATCTTTAAATTGTATCATATACATACAATTATTCATTTTCTTTTCATCCATTTTGAATATTTTTCTTCCTTATACTACTTCATGTACTACATTCACACTAATTCAAGAACAAAATAGGGCAGGATACATTATTTTCCTCATGCTAACAATCTTGGTTAATTTAAGGAGTTAAGAAAAGATGAGAAACAGGTCTTCGAATGTTTTTCTTATCTCTAAAGATATTTCTTTTATTTGATTCACAATATACCTAATTTTGAGATATTTGCGTAAGAGTTGATAAATTCACAACACATAAGTGACAGTCATAACAAAAATATAATCTGATTTGTAAAATCATGCCAATACCACTGATAGATAAAGCCCCAAAGCAAATTAAACTGTTATAGAAATATTATTTTTAAAACAACTATCAAAAGAGTTCATGAGATGGACAATATGTGATGTCATATTATATATGCAGATAATATTTACATTAAATAAAGATGGAAAAAGGATCTCAGAGGCTCAACACAAGAAATTATGTCCGATTTCTGCCTGCATCAAATGTAGTTAAGTAGGGGATCTGTACATCATAGTCATTCAGGGACCCAGACTGATAGAAATTCCAAATTGAAATGTTCCTCATTATCTCTCAAAATGAGGGATTGTGGGAAATCAAACAGCATTTTGTAAAGATTCCACTTAAAGATACATCCCTTCTCCTCATTTTTAATTGGCTAAAGCAAGTCACATGGCTATGTTAAACTTTAAGGATACATGGAAGTGTCAAAGTACCATGTACCTGAAAGGAAGAGAGGAGCAGAATGTGAATAGCTTCAGTGATCACGTCAGTATTCTTGGAAGATGATGATAAACTGATTTTTTTGTGGGATTTTGGGGTGGTTTTTATTTTGCATTTGTATTTAGGAATTCTGATTACCATTGAAAATAATGATGTGCGTATGTATATTGGATGAGTGGGTGGAGTTTCCTTAACTCTTTCATTATAGCAAGTAACTTCATTCACAATTTCTTAGCTTTCCATATGCTTACTAGTTGAGTGAGAATGGCTAATCTAATGGTCCGTCCCATCAGCTGAACAATAATAATGAATTGGCAGTGTCATTATGCCTGAAAAATCATGAGCTCTTTTTTATTGTGCCTTCTTTCATCACCATAAGATAGAAGATGGATCCATTAGATCCACCTCGATGCCTTGTTAGGTTTAACCTTTTTATGTAGCTAAATTCAGAGAAAAGGGAAATGAATACTAATGATGTCCAATGAAGGTTTGAAAGTTTCAGAAAAATAAAATGTCCCACTTGGGCCTGAAATTAGAAGTTAGGTCAGACAGTGATAGGCTTGAAGGGCATTTTAGGGTAATAGGAGCAGGAGCCAGCATGTACTATGCCAGAGCATGACAGCAATTCCATATGAAGAAGAGACAAGAACTAGATCATGATGCTCATGGTATGCTAAGAACTTTGTATATTATCTCACAAGTGAGATGACAATAAGAAGAATATTTCTTAGCACATTTTGTGTATCTGGTTGGATGTTGCCATTAGACAGTTGCATACTTCAGTTGAAGCTATGGAGATAGCTTGTTGCTGGATAAAGAGATTTGAATGTGATCAACATAGAGATTGTGGTGAATTGTGGAGACTGGACAATTTACCCTAGGGAAATTGTATAGATGGAGAAAAGGAGTGGACAAATGATGAAACAAAGATTCTTGAATATATTATTTTCTATTCGTTCCAGTTATAAGGAACATTAGCTAACTCTCCAGTGCAGGATCTACTGACTACAGTTCTGAAAATTACTGGCAAGGAGAAGTACAATGTGTTATGAAAGCCATAACTGTGGGGATAGTAACAAAGGGTGAGCTACTCAAGCTTGTCCAAAGAAAGAAAGGAGGGAAGAAATGAAAAGAAGAGAAGAGGAAAGGAAATGAAACAAAACAAAAGAAAAGAGAAAGAAAATAGCCAACAGATTGTTTATAGTCTTTACGATGTGCCAGGTACTGTTCTAAATTATATGCATTATATATCCTCACTTAGTCCTCACAAAAATGGGAACAGAGAAAGTTTAAGTAATACGACAAGCTAGTAAGAGTTAAAACAGGGATTTTTTTAAAGAAAAGTTTTTTATCCAGGCTGTCTGGCTCCATAATCCCCACTCTCAACCATCACTCCCTTTCTCTGCTTAAACTAATTCCAGTGTATACACCCCTATATTCATTACAGCACTATTTACGATAGCCAAGATTTTAAAGTAGCCCGAGTGTCCATCAGCAGATGAGTAGATTAAAAAGTTGTGGTACATCTACACAGTGGAATACCACTGAGCAGTAAAAGAGAAAACCTTACTTTTTGCAACAGCAGAGATGGATGTAGAGAGTATTATGCTAAGTGAAATAAGCCTGTCAGAGAAAGACAAATACTATATGATTTCATTTAAATATGGAAACTAATGAACAAAATAAAAAATAAAATAGACTCTTAGATACAGAAAACTGACTGACAGCTGTCAGAGCAGAGGGGGGCTGCATAGCAGAAGGTAAAGGAGGGATAAATGGTGATGGAATGAGACTAGACCTTGGGGTTTTAAACATACAATACAATATACTGATGATATATTATAAAATTGTATACTTGAAAACTATATAATTTTATTTACCAATGTAACGCCAATAAATTGAATAAACATAATTTTAAAAAACTAATTCCTTAGTTTTCAGAATTTATCTTGTGAGATCATGGTCATAGTTCCAGCTGTACTTTTATTAGAAAAGTATATAGAAGCACTTGTATTAGAAGCACTAATATAGTACATTTTCTTCTTCAGTTTGTATTATAGTAGGGTTTGATTTTTATAACTGCTGTAGTGTTATCAATCATAACAAATGGAATGTTAAGTATTCTTTTTTTAATATATTTATTGATTATGCTATTACAGTTGTCCCTTATTATATGAAATGTTAAAGGGAGTTACCTAAGAAAAAGAAGATAAAAAATAGGAACAGTAAAAATGACAGCAAACTCACAGTTATTAACGACCACACCTAAAATAAAAACAAGAGTAAACTAGGCAAACAACTAGAACAGGAACAGAACCATAGAGATGGAGATCACACAGAGGGTTGTCAATAGGGGAGTGGGAGGGGGAGGGGGGGAAAGGAACAGAGAATAAGTAGCATAGATGATAGGTGGAAAATAGACAGGGGGAGGGTAAGAATAGTGTAGGAAATGTAGAAGCCAAAGAACTTATAAGTATGACCCATGGACATGAACTATAGGGGGGGAATGTGGGAGGGAGGGGGTGGGCAGGATGGAGTGGATATTTATTAAATTAACTATTACTTTTTGGGAAAGCAGAGTCTATTTAAATCATTTTTTAAATGAAAAATCTGTAAAACAAGTAGAAATGATAAAAGAATTTAGAATAAAGACATTCTATGATAAAGATATCCCATTATTTATTCTTTCTGACATCAGTTTCCTTATGCATAAAATGGTGACTACATTCCAGAAGAGTTATGGGTGTCAGAAGTTGGTGTTGATAGAGTATCTAAGGTAATATTTGCAAACAAATTCCTTAAGATTTTATGCACTCATTTAAAACTGTATATGAAAGTACAACTCAAAGGAAAGTTATATTCTAAACATAATGACTGCTGTAAGGTAAAGAAACATTATTGTCTGGCTGTTAGTAGAACATTAAATTGTCTTACCTTCATTCACTTCACAAAATCTAATGTCATGTAAAATTTATAACTTAGAACAACAGTATCTTAGTGTCAGGTTTAGAGTACTTTGAAATTTTTAGTTTGAGTATTTTAAATTTATACATCTAATTTGCCCTGTTTCAAAGTATATTCATAAACCTCTTTCATACATCCAAATTTGTGAGATAGAACTAATATGACTTTAAAATAACATTTTAGTCATAGGTAAAGGGAAAATACATTTCTCAAAAATATCCCATTAAGATAAAGAAAGAATAAAATCACTAAAATGAAAATCCCTTCACATAACATAGTCTGCTATCATGTACGAGTATAATTAAAAACTCATTTCGGCCTTAGAAGTCTAGGAAAATATTCCCATTCAGACATAAGCTGCTTATGAAGAACTGGGGAAGATGAAATGGGAGGCTTTGTTTTTTCTGTATATGCATGTTGCATTTTTTTAATTGCATTAATATTGAAATATTAATTTGAATCAACTGAGAAAACATTTACTGAGCACGTACCCTATGTGTAACACTATGTTAGGTTCTGAAGATGTTAAAGAGAAATGGTCCCTATCAGTGGCACATCACAACCTAGTAGCAGACAGCCAATCAGAAAATCAGAAACAAGAAGAAATTAATATGAAAACACAGAAGAATAAGTACCCTATTCTTGTACAAGTGATTAGGAAAAGTTTAATAAATGAAATGTTTTTTTTAGCAGGATTTACACATTTTCAATGGGAGGGGATAGGTGCATAGTCATGTGATCATAAGTAATAACAGAGGGGAAGAAAAAAAAATCAGAGAATATAGTTAACAACAGTAAATTACATGTTAGGTAAGTAAAATGTTTATAGTACTTATTTACTCACAATGTATGTTTGTAATAGCCGGTGTATAAGAATATACAAAAACATCCCACTTAAAATAGTTTCACAAAAGGATAACTTTGATTTAGCAAAATTATTTTAATGGTTTTACAAAGTGTTCATTTGGTAATATGTGGAACTATTGTCTGTAATGTCATTATATGAACTACATCTTACCATATCATTCTCTTTCTCCTCCTCCTCCTCTCTCTTCTTTTTCCTCCTGAGAGTTGTGTATAAGACAGTTACCTAGAACTCTGACTCACTGGAGTTCTGACTCCAAACCCACTCTTTGGAGATGACTTGTATTAAGAAGCATTTTGTTTATCATTGATTATGGAATCACAAAATTATGGCATGACAAAATATCATTCTGGAAACATAGTTGCTTAATAATTTGTTATCCAAAATTTTAGATAGCTTAGTTAGGAAGAACTAGGTTGAACTAAATAAATCAATTACTAGTCTCCTAAGATTAAGAAGATACTATGATAAAAATAATCTAGAAGAAAAAGCACTGTGCTAGTCCCTTTAAATATACCGTTTACTTTAACATGCAAAAATATAGGCACGTAAAAAATATACAGACACACACACTTCCAAACCACATCAAAGACATTGCTTTTGAAAGTATACATTTGTAATATCATCTTTAGGAAAAATAACTGGAAAATACCCAAACTATTTGGCTTGAGAGACTGAGTTCTTTCAAATGGGGTGTTGAGTATAAGCCAACTCTATGCAAGCATCTGGATGTGAGTATATTAACAAGAATCATCTTTCTATTTAAATTAGCTCAGTATTATGAAGCTGTATACCTGAAATTTACCTAATGTTATTCACCAATGTTACCTTGATAAATTTAACTTTAAAAGAAGGTATAAACAAATAAATAAATAAACCAAAAGAAAAGTAAATAAATAAATTAAAAATAACTCGACAACAATATATATGTTCTAATACAGAACTATTATTACCAGTCTATTTTGTCTAAGCCACTGAACCAACTTGAGCATTCACAAATTGTCTTCATCCTTCAAACTATCACAGATAATGTCTGTAGTCTTTTAATTGCCTTACTGATATTCCATACTAGAGTGTATACTGCAGGAGTTGGAACTCCAAAAACCACATTTTCCAAACCCACTCATTAAGTGTTGGATGATAATTCCCTCTGGGTCTCTCATATTTCCACATGCAAATGAAGCACTAACTGCCCTATTTACAGATTCTCTTTACAAGGCTATTTGTATAGCAAAAAGCCATGGAAGATGAAAGCTAAAGCTGCTCCAAGAAGAATATGCATCCCTATAAAAAAAATAACTTTAATACAAAACTGATTGTAGAGTACAGTTAGAGAAATTTTAATTAGTGAAATTATAAAGTAAATGTAATAATATATGTCTTCAACAGTATTTTAATAGAGATTTCAACTAGCTATTGTATTCCAGCTAAATTAAACTTCTTTTGTTCTTTTTGTATTAAAATTTTCCATATCTAATTTTATGCATGGTGTTCAAAGTTTAGTTTGGCAAAGCTGAATTTTATTTAGCAGTAAATTGAAGCAAAATATGACATAAGAAACATAAGACCTTGATTATGTTCTGCCTTTTTTTTCCTTCTAATCAAATGTCTAATGAAAATTACCAAAATATATTTGATGTCTACTTTTCCCTAAAATCGGCAACAAAAATATCTATTCTAACTACTTTATTAAATAGCTAACATACTTTCCACATTATACATTTCTCTATAAAAATAACTGTTAATGTATGTATATTTTTGTTATAAAACGATGTATCCTAAAATCCTGGGCAGACCCTTGTGCAACCCTCACATGAAACTGACTGAAATTATCACACTGAAAGTTTCAAGAACTGAACTATAGTGTGGAATGAAACCCAGATATTCAGAGTGGTATCTAGGTTGTATACTTCATAAAAGGAGAGGACTAGGATAGCATTGCACAGGCTTTAAAGTTACATTGTCATTGGATCCAGAATCCCCAAAAGTAAGCCAGGAATCACATGCTAAATCTAAATAGGTTAACTACCTGCTAAAGTCAAATATTTAAATAAAATCCAGAATCTCTTAATGTAATAGTCAGATTATCCAGGATGCAATTGAGAATCACTAGTCACACCAAGAACCAGTAAAAGTACAACCTGAATGAGAGAAGAGAGCAGAAGATGCCAGTGCCAAAATGAGTCAGATGTTGGAATTATCTAACACAGATTTAAAAATAGCTATCAAAAAAAGTGTCACAAAGCAATGTTAACAAATGAAACAAAGAAGTTATCAGCAAAGAAATAGAAAACATACAAAAGAACCAAACAAGTGTATCAACCCAGGGAAGACCAGAGATATAATGGACATTTAAAATATTAAGAATAACGTAAAACTATGCCAATACATTTGAAAAAATATAACATAGTCAATAATATTGTGATAAGTTCACATGGTGACAGATGATGAGAATTAGTGGGGTGATCACATTTTAAGGTAAAAAAATGTTGAATCAATATATTGTACATCTGAAACTAATAGAACCAACTTTACTTAAATTAAAAAAGAAAAATGTTTAAAATGAAAAATTGTGTATGAAAATGTAGCTTAGAAGTTTAACTTTAAAAGAACAAGTAACTCAGAATAAAAATAGGAAAAAACTTAAAAATGAATCAAAATGAACCATTCAAACAAAGCATCTGGATTATATAATTTTATACTAGTTATTATTCAAGGAACATGAATATACATGTCTTATACAAGGTAATTCAGAAAATAGAAACAGAAGAAAAGCATCATTACTGTTAGGTTAAAATTCTATCTTAAGTTCTTAACTGAAATTTCATTTCTAGGAGAAATATAAATAATTTATTTCCAAAAAAACACAATGCCAAACTCAACAATTAAGAAAATCTAATACCTGCCCTCGCTGGTGTGGCTCAGTGGATTGGGTGCTAGCCTGTGAACCAAGGGTCACTGGTTTGATTCCCAGTCAGGGCACACTCCTGGGTTGCAGGCCAGGTCCCCAGTAGGGGGCAAGCCACAGGCAACCGCACATTGATGTTTCTCTTCATCTCTTCTTCCCTCCCCCCTCTCTAAAAATAAATAAATAAAATCTTTTTTTAAATTTTTAATAAAAAAATACATTTTAACCAGGAGTAATACATACAAGACCTGTCCAGTCATGTACTATGAAAAATAGAGATATTTACTGAAGAAGGTACAAGATACAAGAAACATTGTACATAGGACAATGACACTTCAGTCCCCTTCAAAGTAGGCACCTTGGGACCACACACAGTTCTCCTAATTGCCATGAACTGCTTCATCATATTTTCCTGAATCTCATTTCCTTTCCTGGGCAGACCTCATCTATACTACTAGGTGACTAAATTGCTCAGTTTTCTCATAGACTGTTTTTTTAATGAGTTAGTTAAATGATGGAGGGCATCCAACAAGAATGGTGATTTTGGTTTAGGAATAATCAGAAGCCATTATTTGTGACAGTAATATGGGATGGATCCAGTTTTCTGTTATAGCCACTCACATATGTATATATGGCAGCACAATATACACATAGATGACAACGGAATCTTCTTTTCAATATGAGGGAGTGCTCACTCATCTATTTTCTATGCCAGAAGCAGGAAAAAAATGAGAATGCAGAAATACACACATAGTTTAGTTAAAAGTGGTATAAAATTTTAAAAGCATAGCTACAAAGATACAGGGTGAGTAAGAATGGAATGCATTCTTCTTCACTTTACAGGACACTGTTATCTGTTCTTCCAGAGACAACATCCACTAAGCCTTATGTCACAATAGCGTTAAGGCACAGGTTCCAATAATCACCAGTAAACAAAGATCTATATTCAGTTCCTCATTAATGTTTTATTTAAAGCCAATTCCTGCTCTTAGAAGGATATGCCAGGAACACATCAATGATAATGTCACTGTTAGTATGGATGTAAATTGCTATTACCTTTCTAGAGACAAATGGACAGTATATATTGAAATTTAAATGTGAATACAATTTGACCCAGCATAGTTGTACTGTTCAAAAGTGAGAGATAGAAAGCAATTTTTAAGAACATTGATCCTGGTGCTAGATAGAATGTGTGGAAATCCCAGATCTAGCACTTAGTAGGTGTGTGAACTTAGACAAGTTACTTCTTACCTTCGGTGACATGAGGAGATGATAATAATACCTTTCTAACTTACCATAGTACTTGGCACATAATACTATCCTAAAGAAACTATTGCACAAGTACATCAAGAGACATATACAAGAGTCTATCTTAGAGCATTATTTTCTACAAGCTTAAAATTGTAAACTACTTAAATGACAACTAGCATAGTTGCTGAACTATGCAAGTTCAGTAGTTGCTGAACACTTGCATTTCTTTATCTTTGATCACTGTACCACTGTACATAAATGAGATGCATTTCATACTACAGAATTACAAGAGCTTCAACACAAACTGTTAGGTAGGAAATACTGAAGACTGGCATATACCAAATTATTTAATTTACCTATAAAATACAAAAAATCAATTTGTCTTACAGCTATTTTAATAAATGTATTGAAATCCCAGGAAGAGATCTAAATGTATACATACCAAATTGATAGCAATAGATACCTTTGGAAGAGAACTGGAATTTTGGTGAGATCAAGAGGATTTTCTTTTCATATGTAAAGTTTTAAGATTTATGACATATAGGCATGTGTCACTTATTTAGTTTAAATAATTAAAAATTAAATTAAAATAGCACAAATTTTATCAATTGTTTTCACAACGTGGTAAAGAAACATTAACCAGAGACAATCAATGTTGCATTTTTAGGGTAAATTTTGCATATGAATTTAAAAGTTATGGTTGGTGTTAAGCCAATGAGTCTGTGCTTTGTGATGCACAAACTAACAAATATTCGAAGTTAAGACAAATTACCCTTTAGGTCCAAACACCCTGGACTTTATCCATAGAATTAATAAATACCTTCAAAATTTGAGGAATAGAAAATGCTGCCTGTATGCTTTATATATCTAAGCTTTGAAATCAAATATTTTTGCAGGGAGGAATATTTCCATAGCCCAGGCAGAAAATCCCCTTGCTTATAATGTTCAAAGTATTGATTTTCATTGACAGTTTAGATCTGAGTTCCTAACCCTTCATTGACCAGAGTCACAAGACTGATCACTAGTTTCCAAATGTCTCATTCCTGGGTGTAATGGTCAAATATTCAGGGGCTGAGAAACAATTAAATGGGACACAAATAATAAAGCTTAAAGAGCTATTTTAAAATGATCAAATCTTAGAATGCATCAATTTCCACAAACAGGGTAATGGAAAGATTGATATAAATCTCTTCCATTTTGCCATCTATTCAACTCAAAGGAAAACAGGAAGAAAAATTATTCAGAGGAGAAACCATGTGGTCGGGAACAAACACAGTGCTAAGAACTTTCTTTTTATCTTCAGAATTAGATTATGAAATATTACTATTTATATCAGCTATTTCCAGTAGGTCTAAAAACAAATCCAAAAATATCACAATGTTACTAAACTGTGGTATTCATAAAGCACCATCTTGATCAGATTAAAATAATGAAAAGGCCCCCATACTACAAAGTTTATGGTATACCATTAACATGTAATAATATTTTAAGAAGCACATTAAACTATAAAACAAGTGTAGGCATGTATAACAGCTCCGCTTTATCCTTTGATGACAAAGTTGGTATTTTATTGACAATTGTTAGCAAAACACTAACAGAAATCAGTATTTATATTTTTCTGCTGCTCTGAACATTTAGTTTGCCTTTTGGGCAAACTGGCATTAAGTTCTAACCCCTTCCAGAAAAAAAAAGAAGCTTTATAAGCATGCACACTTCCATTAACAGTGGATTGAAATGGACATATGGTAGTCTCATGAGAAACGATCGTGATTTTCCTAGTTATGTATATATTCTGATACATAATGAGATATACTGTTTTTTAACTCTTAAGTTAACTATATTTTCTATTTCAAACATTACATATTTTAACTCAAATGTCAGTTTTAGTTTGTACATTTTAAATATATTTTGATATATTATTGGGGTATTTCTTTGCCAATGTCATTGGAGAAAAATTGAACATATCTCATTAGACAATTGTAGTTGATGAATTCAGGAAAAAGAGGATGCATGTGTAAGTGCATGAGTAGACTGTCTTATTACAATAATAGTTGATATAGAAAGTTCTGAAATGGATAATTCATTCTATATTTAACCAAGTAATTGCAAATACATTAGTCTGTACATTTATAACATTATAATTTTAATGTAGATCACATAAATTGATGTTTTATTTTTATTGTGGAAAGCATGGTAAACCTCTTAGTGATTGCAAATAAAATTTAGAAAAGAAAAACATATTGCCCACTATTTTGAGACTCTTGAAGAATGTACGTTTGTCTTATCTTGTTATATCTAGCACTTTACCATATGTAGATACAAGGAAAGTATCCACTACATGCTGGTCTGAATTTAGTTCATAAAACTTTACTGGAAAAATACAAGACTAGGTCCAGGTATCTGTCTGTAAGTATAGACATGCTGACTAACTGAACTCATATCCATTAATCCAAAATTACTAAGGTATTTTAAGCCAACCTAAATATATCTAAATATACATCTTCTTTATCTTTTGTCCTGGATAATTTGAATACAAGCACATTTGTAACCATGAATTACTGCTGTAATTATGGTTGTGTGCTGACCTGACTGGATAAGTAGTGATTTTGGGCTCCCATTACCTCAGCATCTGTTCTGACTTAATAAAAATGAAATTCAGCATGTTTTTTGTTTGTTTGGTTTGGTTCTCTTGTTTTGCCATTGCATACCTACAAATCTGACTATAGGAATGTATTATTCAGAGTTGTGAAATAGTTTATGAGAAATCAATAAATACTAGTGACATTTACCAGTTTCATTACCTCATAATAGGTATCAACTTGACCTTTATCAGCCTCCTGAAAGTTGATGAGAAATATGATAATGACAGAATAATGGCCAAGTAAAAATTGAAGTGGGAGTACTGTATAAAAATGTATATATGTATAAAACATAAAGGGCACATGGACAAAACCAAGGGGGGATGGAATCAGGGGAGCTGGGGAAGGCTGGGGAGGGGAGGAGTGGTGGGGGGAAATGCAGACTACTGTACTTGAACAACAATAAAAAATAATATATCATATGTATATTTACATATATATTAACATGGTCAAGCTTTAGGAAAACCTACTGGTACCCACAAACTATGAAACAAAAAATGACCTTTACCAGTAGAAAAAAATCAATGTAAATTGTGTTTCTGTTCAAGAAGTCTTCAAATGCTTGATTACATCTCAAAACCTGAGTTTTACTCATATATTACTGCATAGCAAACCATCCTGAACATAATAGTGCAAAATGACATCTATTTTATTATGCTTATTGATTCTGTGGGGCAAGAATTTAGAAAGGACACATCAGGGTCAGCATTTCTCTGCTCCATAATATTGGAAGCCTCAACTTGCAAGATGAATCCACAGCTGGAGGCTGCAAATCATCCAAAAGTGTATTCATTCACAAGTCTAGTGGTTAGTGTTGGCTTTTGTCAGGGACTTTAGGCTCTTGGCCAAATCACCTACATGTGGTTTCTCCATGTGGTTCCTTGTGTTTCCTCACTACATGGTGCCTGAATTCCAAGAGCAAGCATCCCTTTTATTACTTTTAATGACACATCATCAGAAGTTACCCAAATTTAAAGAAAGGGACATAGACCCTATCTTTTGATGGTGTATTATAATTACATTGTAAGAAAAGCATATTGTTGTGGTTGTTTATAGAAAATGCAATCTGGCACAGGAAGATTGAACAGACGCTTTACCAAAAAAGATGTACAAATAGACCAATAAGAAGAAAAGATCAGCAGCATGGTTAATCATCAGGGAAATGCAAACGAAAACCACAATAAATTATTACTACACGCCCACTGGAATTGGGCTAATTAAAAATATGAAATATACTTAGTGTTAGTATGCAGAACAGTCCTTAAAATATAATCCAGCAATTGCTCCTAGATTGTTTACTCAAGAAAAATTAGGACATATGTCCACACAACCATATATGAATGTTTATTGCAGCTTTTTTCATATTAGCAGAAGTCTGAAAACAACTCAAAGTCCATCCATAGGTGAATAGATAAACAAATTTTAGCATTTCTATGGAATTCCACCCAGCAATAAAAGGGAGCAAATCACTAATACATGAAACATTGTGAGAAAGTTTCAAAAACATTATGTATTGCACAAATAGCGAGATGGAAATGAACACATATGATTCAATTTATATGGACTCCCAGAAAACATAAAAAAGTAATCTGTAATGTCCAAGAACAAACCAATGGCTGTCTGAGGCTGAGAGTGAGCGGGAAGAAAATCAGCTTCTGGAAGGTCAGGTTGGGCCCATCACGTACCCCTGCTCAGGAATTTGAATCTAAGGAAGTGGTATGGTGATGGAAGGGTAGTTGAGAACTCAGTCATGCCTGTGATGACATGCTGACAGTATGTAAGTCCAGCAAAATGATGCCAAAGCAGTACCATATTCTGGCAGTTTCTATAGCATGACATTGTTTGTGTCAACATTGGCCAGAGTTCCCTTGGTTTTCTATGCCTCTCCTGGACTTGATTCTTAATCGTTCCAATTGAAGGTACAGCTCTTCTTCCCATAAATTCATATTCTGCTGAAGTTACTTGGAGTCAGCTTCTGTTGCCTTAAAAAAAAAGAACCCTGACTGAAACAGGCTCCTAGGTGCTGAATAATGTAAGTTTTTCTTATGGAGCACGGAAACTCTTCAGTAGTGAATTAAGTATGAAAATAGTATTGTGCGCAATATGCCTAATGATACCATAGTTCTCAATACACACTGGCTTACATTACAATCTTATTAGAAGAATCATCACACTTCATCATAATTTTGCAGATGATGATAATGAATTGCCTGGTTCCTTGATCTTTCATCTATTATGGTCCCTCATTTGGGGCTGCTTAATTTTAAAATTAAGTTTCAAACCAATATTCTCTGTAATAATCTTTTCATTGGAGGGTTTCTTACTGTCTTGGTAATTCTGTTGATCAGTCTCAAGTTCAGCTTTGATGCCGATTCTGTTCTTGTTTCTAATAACTGGTTCCTGGCTATAAGAGGTTTGTCCAGAAAGTATTGAGCCATGTAATATGAAAAATAGAGAGATTTGTTGAAGAAGATACAAGATACAAGAAACACTGTACGAAGGACAATGATGCCTCAGTCCTCTTCAAAGTAGGCACCTTGGGACCTCACACAGTTCTCCCAACTGCAGCACGATGTTCCTTCTGCTCTGGTAGCCAATGCCACAGAATGAATTCTGCCATGATAAGTTTCATGACAAGATCATGTGTCAAAATCTTGGGCACAGTAGTTTTTGCAATCCCTAGATCAGCTTCTAGTTCTCACACTGTCAGTCACTGATCTTTGTTGATTGCAGCCCATACATGTACAACATTCTCAGGTGTTCTGCTTGTTGCAGGCCTTCCAGAATGTGGATCACTTTCAACAGATTCTTGACCATCTTTGAAGCATTTGTGCCACACTTTTATTTGCGCTGCACTCATTGCACCACCCCCAAAAGCCTTCTGAATCACCTGAATAGTTTCCATGGAGGAATGTTCAACCTTAACACAAAATTTGATGCAGATTCATTGCTCTACTCACTCAGTCATTTTGAACGTGACAACTGCCACACAGTACACATGCTCACTCAATGGCACCTACCGCCCCTACTGACTAGTACAGTGAAGTTGTCATTGTTCACACATGCGCATTCCAGTCCACTCGCCTTGGCTGTCAGGTCACATCGATGTTGGTAAACCATTCTCATTATAATAAAAATGGCTGGACTTTTCCAGACAGACCTCATATTCCTGGCAAAGGCCTTTCCTTCTTACTCTAGTTAATTGACTAGTTCCTTGGTATTTCCCCATTTTTGAGCAAACATCTTAGTACTTGGGCCCTTAACTGCCCTGGTACTACCTTAAGTTACGCCTCCACCATGTTGTACATTGCCTTTTAGTAATTCCATTGATTACCAGTCAACAGATTCCCTTTATGCCATTTTCCTGCCAGAACATCCACTGGCTTCCCTCCAGTGGACATTGCTGAATACATGGCAGGCTGCCTGCTTGCTTATCTTTCTGCCTATTGCCTACTGTGGAATTCCCCTAACAAATAGTCATTCCATAATCTTACTATTAATTGCCAGAAACTCTCAGATCATGTTTCTTATAGTTTGATAAAGTCTCTGGTTCCTAGACCTTTTGTTGTATCTACTCAATTCTGATAGACTATTTGGTAAAATCTTAACATTTGATTTCATTTTTAGTGTCATTAAAATCCGTTATTAATCTTATATTTGGTTTACCTAGATTAGATTGTTTCTTATGTTCCATGTCCACTCCCCACCCCATGACCCCACTTCTCACCCCCAGTGTAGCTGGAGAAACTTTCATCATTATTGAAGTCACCTGGGAAATTGCTGGAAACATTCTCCAAATTTGAATTTACATAAGGAGATAGTCTCAGTAGAGTCTTTGTACTACTGTGAATTTACTTCTCCTGTCTGAAAAGGAATGTACAGCAGAGGCTGAATTTCCACAGAAGGGCAGATCATATTTCCTCAGTGCCCTACATATTTTCATTTCATCCCATTTTCATTATGTTTTAGATTAGATTTATTCTTTTACAAGATCAATATAGTAATAGAGGGTTGTTAGTCAAAACATGCAACGTCAATACTTGGAAATACAGTTTTTTTACCCCATTGCCTAACAAAATAAATATTTCTAAAGATCATTGTTTTTAATGTACATAATGTAGAAGTGAAATCTATGTAAACATTTTATATTTTCAGTAATACAAAGCCACATGGAACTGGGACTGTGTTCAGTTTATAAATGTATCTGTGCTAGAATGTTTATTAGGACAGATGTATCTCTGTGTGTGCTAACGAAAGCTAGACAGATGTAGGAATAGGTCATGAACTTTTTATATTGGGATTAATGTAAATGCATGTTTAAAGTTATCAGAGGCAAGGTTTAATTATATTCCATTTCAAAGGACATTTCATTCCATTTATTTGGAATATTATTCATGAGAAAATTATCAAATTAATATTATGTATACAGTTATTAATCTTTCTTTCACATAAATAATTTATCATTTATTATTCCTGGGCAAAGTGTAAAAATGCAATCTATAACTGTATATATCAGGTCCAAACTTCAGGTCTATTAATATGATGGCAAATGATTCCCAATGACTCATTAATTTGGGTTTGCTCTTAATATCCCCAAACAATAATGGCCTAAGGAACATATTTTGGTTTACTTTTAACAAAGTTTGTTACAAAAGGATATCTCAACAATAGTTATGCTTATATTAAAACCAATTTGCTGGGCCAGCATTCTTTTTTTTTTATTTTACTGTTCCTTTTATTAGCTTGTTTGTGATATATTCTTTTGACATTCTTTTTATTTCTTTTTTTAAATAATTTTAATTTTTTATTGTTATTCGATTACCGTTGTGTGCCTTTTCTCCCCATCCCTCCACCCCACCCCAGCCAAACCCCCCTCCCTCCCCCACCTCCACCCTCCCCCTTGATTTGGTCCCTGTGTCCTTTAAAGTAGTTCCTGTAATCCCCTATCCTCACTGTACCCTCCCCACTCCCCCCTGCCCATTGTTAGATTGTTCTTAACTTCAATGTCTCCGGTTATATTTTGTTTCCTTTTTTCTTCTGTTGATTATGTTCCAGTTAAAGGTGAGATCATATGGTATTTGTCCCTCACCATCTGGCTTATTTAACTTAACATAATGCTCTCCAGTTCCATCCATGCTGTAGCAAAGGGTAGGAGCTCCTTCTTTCTCTCTGCTGTGTAGAATTCCATTGTGTAAATATACCATAATTTTTTGATCCACTCGTTTGCTGATGGGCACTTAGGTTGCTTCCAGTACTTGGCTATTGTAAATTGTGCTGCTATGAATATTGGGGTGCACAGGTTCTTTTGGATTGGTGTTTCAGGGTTCTTAGGGTATAATCCCAGCAGCGGAATTGCTGGGTCAAAGGGCAGTTCCATTTTTAGTTTTCTGAGGAAATTCCATACTGTTTTCCACAGTGGCCTCACCAGTCTGCATTCCCACCAACAGTGCACTAGGGTTCCCTTTTCTCCCCATCCTCTCTAACATTTGTTTGTTGATTTGTTTATGTTGGCCACTCTGACTGGTGTGAGATGGTACCTCATTGTGGTTTTAATTTGCATCTCTCTGATGGCTAGTGATGCTGGGCATCTTTTCATATGTCTCTGGGCCCTCTGTATGTCTTCCTTGGAGAAGTGTCTGTTCAAGTCTTTTGCCCATTTTTTAATTGGGTTGTTTGTCTTCCTGGAGTGGAGTCATGTGAGTTCTTTATATATTTGGGAGATCAGGCCCTTGTCTGAGGTATCATTGGCAAATATGTTTTCCCATACTGTTGGTTCTCTTTGTATTTTAATGCTGTTTTCTTTAGCCATGCAGAAGCTTTTTTTTTTTCGTTTTTTTAATTGTTATTCAATTACAGTTGTGTGCCTTTTCTCCCCATCCCTCCACTCCACCCCAGCCAAAACCCCCTCCCTCCCCCACCTCCACCCTCCCCCTTGATTTTGTCTATGTGTCCTTTATAGTAGTTCCTGTAATCCCCTCTCCTCACTGTCCCCTCCCCACTCCCCCCTGTCCATTGTTAGATTGTTCTTAACTTCAGTGTCTCTGGTTATATTTTATTTCCTTTTTTTTTTTCTATTTATTATGTTCCAGTTAAAGGTGAGATCATATGGTATTTGTCCCTCACTGTCTGGCTTATTTCACTTAACATAATGCAGAAGCTTTTTATTTTGATGAGCTCCCATTTGTTTATTCTTTCCTTTATGTCCCTTGCTCTAGGGGACATGTCTGTGAGGATGTTGCTGCATGGAATGTCTGAGATTTTCCTGCCAATGTTTTCCTCAAGGACTTTTATGGTGTTACGACTTATATTTAAGTCTTTTATCCATCTTGAGTTTATTTTTGTATATGGTGTAAGTTGGTGATCAAGTTTCATTTTTTTGCACGTAGCTGTCCAGATCTCCCAACACCATCTGTTGAAGAGGCTGTTTTTGCTCCATTTTATGCTCCTGCCTCCTTTGTCAAATATTAATTGACCCTAAAGGCTTGGGTTTATTTCTGGGCTCTCCATTCTGTTCCATTGGTCTATGTGCCTGTTTTTATGCCAGTACCAGGCTGTTTTGATTACAGTGGCCTTGTAATACAGTTTGATATCAGGTATTGTGATCCCTCCTGCTTTGTTCTTCTTTCTCAAAATTGCTGCAGCTATTCGGGGTCGTTTATGGTTCCATATAAATTTCTGAAATGTTTGTTCTATATCTGTGAAATATGTCATGGGTATTGTAATAGGGATTGCATTGAATCTATAAATTGCTTTGGGTAGTATATGGGCCAGCATTCTTAAACGTTGAAATAAAGACAATAAACAGCTCCATCATTCAGGCGTTTAGGGGTGTAGTTTGCTGCCAATTCTTTCTGATTGACCCACGTTAGGGAAATATTCTTTTTTTTCCTGTTCTATCCTCTAACTGCAAGTCAGGCGTTTTTGATTCTCTGTTACTTTATTCTCAATTAAGTGGATTTGTTCACTTGCTTTTTAAAGTTAGGAAAACTAAATTGATTTTTTTCTTTCTTTATTTTTTTCCTTCTGTCTCATGCTGTGTTATTGTGGTTGACTACACTGTCATGGATGGAAATCCAAATTTATTTTTCAGGATGTTGTTGTCTTTACTCATATTTGTGGCGTGTTTCTGTGTAAGGATGTTGTAAATTTTGAAGTGAGAAATGTGTAAAGTACCTCAGCTTTCACAAGAGAAAGTTATATTTATCACCTGCTTAACTAGAGAGCTAAAGTATTTGCAGTAAATAATTGTTTATTTGCAATTTATTCAAATGTATAGCTTTTACTTGATGTCCATAAGGACTCAAGAAAAAGCACTGTTCACAAAATCTACATTATAATGATAGTTTAAGAACTAATTGGTTATTCTGGGTGTTCCAGTTTAAGATTCCCCAGAGAGCAATGTATTTGGACTATACTAACTCAGTTGCTTGAAGAAATGCTTTTGTTTTCATGGACAACTAGGTAAATATATTCATCTGATAATATTTCCTGGTACTTTCATTTCATTATTCTAAATAGATTCTGGTCTTTGTTTTCATCTTTATTTTACTTGATTAATTCTAATAGCCTAACATTTTTCAAACATTTCTAGATACAGATATAAAACATCTGGTCAATAATACTCTCTTCTCCCTGGTTGGAGGATTATTTCATCTTATCCTAAGCCCTTCAGTACATCAGTTGACTCAATGCACTATCAGCTTAGTTGCATTTTTATTTTCTCATTAGCTTCATTGTTATTTTGGTTGTGCTTTATCGAACACCTACTTACTCTGTGCAGGATAGAGTAGTAAGTGTTGTATATCCTCTTTTTTCTCATTAAATCATCACAACTGTATATTTGGAGGCAAAATATAGATTTAGAAGTTAAGTGACTGGTATTTAACAGACAAGTAAAAACAAGTCCCAATTTGTGCTATGAATTTGAAAAAAAACCCAACAAACTAGTTTTATAACATCCTTTCTAAACAGGCCTTCTATTTATAGTGAAAAAATAAAAAATCTGAACTTACTTTTAAATGGATTAAAAGTAAGATGGGTTGATGGACTGATGGACAGATAGAAATGTGATAAAGCAAATATAGCAAAATGTGATTTGTATGATGTAGGAGGGCCATATATGAACATTCCTTGTATGATTTTTCCAAACCTTCTGTATGATTAAAATTGTTCATAACAAAATACTGGAAAACATAAATGCTTACTTTTTATACACTTATGCAAAGGATACTCATATCATGTTGGTTCTTGCCTGCTCAGCCACAGCTTGCTGATAGGTAAGAAAATATCGAATAGTGGCCAAAAGAAGTCTCTGGAATTATACCTTTTTACTTTTACTTTCTTGTTCCTCCATGACTAACATTTGAATATTTGGATTCCTCATTTGTATATTAGGAAAAAAAAGTACCTACCTTATATGATCATAGGTTAAATGAGAGGATAAATGGAAGTCACTTAGAAAGATGGTACGTGTCAACAGCTCAATAAATAATAGCTATTATTATTACTTATTTGGTAATGCAAGTATAGGTATTGCTGATTTTCTCTGCTGTACTCTACTTAGTCAGAAGTGGCCTTCAAAAGCTAACAGACTATGATATTTTAATTTAAATCTCTGACCTTACTCAAGATAGGAAATGTTGATAAGTGTCCATGTATCTCATATTGTATGTTTTAAAATTTCTGTTTTGAAAACAATATTATAATCAATGTGCACCATTAATTTGGCGATGTTTATATTGCACAGAAGACTTACTAATTTGAAGTTAACAGCATCTTGAAATAAAGAAATACATTCTTAAAATTTGTGATACACTATCTCCAATTTCAAATACTAGACATGAGGTGACAATCATTTACTTAAAATATAGTGAGGGAAATTAATTGCTAATGACTTTTTTATTGTTATTCAATTACAATTGTCTGCATTTTCTCCCCATCCCTCCACCCCACCCCAGCTGAACTCCCTCCATCCCCCACCCTCCCCCTCCCCCTTGATTTTGTCCATGTGGCCTTTATAGTAGTTCCTGTAATCCCCTCTCCCCACTGTCCCCTCCCCACTCCCCTCTGGCTATTGTTAGATTGTTCTTAACTTCAATGTCTCTGGTTATATTTTGTTTCCTTTTTTCTCTTGTTGATTATGTTCCAGTTAAAGGTGAGATCATATGGTATTTGTCCCTCACCATCTGGCTTATTTCACTTAGCATAATGCTCTCCAGTTCCATCCATGCTGTTGCAAAGGGTATAAGCTCCTTCTTTCTCTCTGCTGTGTAGAATTCCATTGTGTAAATGTACCATAATTTTTTGATCCATTCATTTGCTGATGGGCACTTAGGTTGCTTCCAGTACTTGGCTATTGTAAATTGTGCTGCTATGAACATTGGGGTGCACAGGTTCTTTTAGACTGGTGTTTCAGGGTTCTTAGGGTATAATCCCAGCAGCGGAATTGCTGGGTCAAAGGGCAGTTCCATTTTTAGTTTTCTGAGGAAATTCCATACTGTTTTCCGCAGTGGCCTCACCAGTCTGCATTCCCACCAACAGTGTACTAGGGTTCCCTTTTCTCCGCATCCTCTCCATTTGTTTGTTGATTTGTTTATGTTGGCCACTCTGACTGGTGTGAGATGGTACCTCATTGTGGTTTTAATTTGCATCTCTCTGATGGCTAGTGATGCTGAGCATCTTTTCCTATGTCTCTGGGCCCTCTGTATGTCTTCCTTGGAGAAGTGTCTGTTCAAGTCCTTTGCCCATTTTTTAATTGGGTTGTTTGACTTTTATAAAACTAAAATTATTAGTTATCATATGTTGTGTGGTAACACAATTATCTGTCTTGCTTGACCAATATCAGTTCCGCTCAAAAGTAGGTGAACTGTAATATTTTTTTATTGATTGATTTTAGAGAGAGAGGAAGGGGAAGAGAGAGAGAGAGACATTGATTTGTTGCTCCATTTATTTATACATTCATTAGTTGATTCTTATATGTGCCCTGACTGGCGATTGAATCTGCATACTTGGCATATTTTGACAACACTCTAACCAATTGAGCTACTTGTCAAAGTGAATTACAACATATTTTAAACAAAAATGATTACAAATCTCTCCTTTGCAAAAATGAAATTAAAGTATGTTGTCATTTGGCCCTGGCTGGTGTGGCTCAGTGGGTTGAGATCAAGCCTGTGAACCTGAAAGTCACTGATTCGATTCCCAGTCAGGGCACATGCCCGGGTTGTGGGCCAGGTTCCCAGTTAGGGGTGTGCGAGAGGCAGCCAACCGATATTTCTCTCCCTCTATATTTCCCTCCATCCCCTCTTTCTAAAAATAAATAAATAAAATGTTTTTTAAAAACACTGTTGCCATCTATTTGTATACAGATTTTATAGGTAAAAATAATATTTACTTAATAAGTAAGGTTGTGAAATCTTAGCCATAGCAAAACTGATTCAGGAAATGTTTACAATTTAATTGCCCATAGGAAAACAAACAAACATTTTCCTTTACATGTCTACTCAAACAACATGTTATATCTGACAATGTCTTCAAGTGAAAACATCTCGTATTTCTTTTCATTTCTTCCAAGTGTAAAACAGTGATGATCACCAATTTAATGCCTGATTAATCACTCATTTAAGTCAGATTTTAAAACCCCACCTTGTTTACAAAAGAATTGTAACTATGGAATATCTTGAAATTAATATAAATTATAACAGGGAACAAAAAGCTATTTTCAGTTTTCTAAAATTATCATATTTATGATGGGTATTTTTTTCAACAGTCTCAGTTCTTAGAAACATATGTCTGAAAAGGAAAGAAAAGGGAAACACAAGATGGTTTCTCTGTGCCACATAAATTCCCATTGCAACTTCTGAAACTAGCTCACATATAGCGAGTGCTCTATAAATGTTTGCTGACGATGATGATAGATTACACATTTTGTATGCACTAATATCAGTACATGAGCACATTGCTTGTGAATCTAAAACCAAAGTAAGCAGAAATGTTGACAAATGACCACATTCTCCGGTCCTTCTCACTACTGGAAGTTCAAAGTCAGGGACCCTCATCCATTTATCAAGGTTGTAACTGAAATTCAGCTGCGATGTATTTTTGTCCAACTTCAGCATTTAAGCATAAGCACCATTTACCTGGAGTTACTTCTGTTCTCTTTTAGATAGGTCTTGGGAGTCAAACTTTTTTCTCAAAATGTGTTGGACACATTCAGAAGAGCTGGCTTCCATATGACGTATGAGGTTGCTATACCCTAAAAAATGAAAATAATAATTTAGGAGAAAACCCCCTATTCCATTTTGTAAAGTTACACAAGTTTATTGCAATGCTTCTGCTCTCACTTTTTGAAGCTAGACAAACCTGTCTTTGACTCTTATTCCAACAGTTTCTAGCTTTATGTCAGTGAACACATAATTGAAACTTGCTAAGGCTCAGGAAAGTCAACTGTAAAATGTTGCTACTTAGAAGTCCTTTCTCATAAGTTTTGTGATAATTAAATGACATGATATATGTTATGCATTTAACAGAATATTTGGTACATATTAAGTATTTAAAATTAGCTAAGATATCAATTTGCCAGTGTTTTAATTTAAAAACATTCACATCAAAAACTATTTTCTAACTGCCTTAGTTGTGCATAAAGATTTTCTTATTATTCCTGATGTTTATCCAATCACTTTCTTGCCCAATTTTTGTAGCTAATTCTTTCTTAAGTTTTCTAAATACCTATCTGTAATTCAGTGGTTTCCTTAGATTTTATGAAAGAAGAGGACGTCAACATCACTGCTTCTTTTAAAAGGTTTCCAAAATGGGAATTTTCAAATTAATACAGACCTATAAAGAAAAGTAAAATTAAATGACTCTACCCATTGGTAGCCTCTATAGTTTTTAACACTTTCCAAATCTTGTTTACCTCTTTCCTGAGAACTAAGATCATCTATATTAACATGACTTAGTTGCTTTATTTTATTTCCTGCAAACATTTGCTCTGGAAAGATAAGTCTATAAATTTGTAAATAACTTTATTATTTGCTTCAGGAAATTTCTACAAATCAGCTTATCAAAGATCATTATCTGTTCATCAAGGCAAAGAGTTCACTTATTAAATAACAATTTACTTATGAAAACTTGCTTTAAGACCCTTGCTACCTCACTGTGTCCACCAGTCCTAAAGTAGTATATTATGAATTTTTACCAGTTCCACTCAGTTCCTCTCCCTAAGACTTATCGGTATAGTGTTCATCCTTACTGAAATGACTTTGAGCAAACTTAGTGTTGCTCTATTAAAAGGTTGTCTGGTGCTATTTTGTGGAAATCAATGCTTATAAATATGATGTATGTGTATAAACAAAAAATATGGAAAAGTTAAAATAAAACAAATATATATCCTTTCAACTGTAAATTTTCCACTTGGCATCTCTAACTGATTGGGTCCTGGACAATAACACATTCACCATGCCCTTATCACACTTCATATAACTAATACTCAATCCATACTCAAGTTTTCTAGATTATCTCAAAGGTTATTTTTAAATATGTTAATTAAAATTCAAATAAATTCCATATATTACACTTGGTTACTAGGTTTCTAAAGTCTCCTTTAGTCTGTAACACTATCCTTACTTTTTTTAATGTCATTGATTTGTTGGATAAACCAGGTCATTTGTTGTGTAGAAAGACCTATATTCTAACTATGACTTTCTCATGATATGTTTTTGCTTTCTGTTCTACATATCACCTTCCCCATATTTCCTGTAAACTTCAGATAGGTCTATAAGCCTTATTATACTCAGGAACAATATTTTGACAAGACATTTTATAGGTGTGTGTATTGCTGTGTCTTATCAGTAGACATATAATGTAGGATTGTACAACTACCAGTTACACTAAGACTAATCACCTCAACACTGGGTTCACGTGGTATCAGTGTTTTATCCCCTCCATTATAAGTGTCTCCATCACAACCTTACCTTAAAGATTGAGCATCCATTGAAGTATATTAGCTACTTTCATCACTGTATTAGATTTTAAAATTCTGATTTTTTAAAGATTTTATTTATTTATTTTTAGAGGGGAAGGGAGGGAGAAAGAAAGGGAGAGAAACATCAATGTGTGGTTGCCTCTTGCACACCCCCTATTGGGGACCTGGCCCACAACCCAGGCATGTGCTCTGACTGGGAATCAAACCAGTGACCCCTTGGTTCACACGCCTGTACACAATCCACTAAGCCACACCAGCCAGGGCTGAAATTCCAATTTTATACTATCCTTTCTTTGTTGACTGGCCAAAATTCTCTTTATGAAGAACTTCCCTCATCAAGTATTCAATTACTCTGATATAGAGTTTTTATGGGAAATGGAGGATAAGTTTGTATCATGTCCATTAATTTATTAGCTTTCAGAGCAATGGAATTGTGCCCCAGCATCCAATGATGATTACAGATTTTTTTGAGCAACATTATGAATTAATTGATTTTTAAAAGTATACTTGATGCATTTGCAACTGAAATAAATTATTCCTTATAGGTCAATAGAAGCCCTCTTTGATCAGTTTGGGGAGCCTTGACACATTTATAATACTGGGTATTCCAATACTAAGCCAATTCTGATTTCACATAAACTCTCACACAATCTTCCTTGTTAATGAATATTTAAAGTATTTCTGTCTACTAAAGAGATTTTTTATTTTCCTTTCAGTAAATCACATTGTGTCGAATTATTTATTTTTGTCTCTATATCTACATGATTCCAGTGTTTATTTTACTAAATTAATTATGTCTAAAGCCATGTAAATTCTGATATCATAGCCTTATGCTGTCCTCATGTTTTATTCTTTCCTTCTCTCCCTCTGGGCTTGCTTTATTTAAATTAATGCCAAATCATTCTAATAATGTTTAAGTGAACAGAGGAAGAGAGATTTTTTTAAAAGAAGCAATTATTTTGACTTGCCTCAAATGATTTCAATAAATCTATTTTAGTTATCGGTTAATAGTTTTACTTGTTTAATCTCATCTCTTCATCACTTGGTTAAAAAAGCTTTTTAAAATATATTTAGCAGATAAAAGTGTAGCTATTCTTTTTCAAACTTCAGTTATTCAAAAAGAAGAAGTTCAGAGAAGACTTTACTCTTTTCCTCAAGTTAGCATGTCTGAGCTCAAATGTTATTTGTCACTTTTGAAAGGTTTCCTCCACACAAACTGGCATTTCAGTTCTTCGAGATCATCCTGCCTAATTTTCTGATACACCACAGAAATTTTATTTAAAATAAAGTAAACTTTGATCTCTCATGCCCTGTCTCTGTTGAAGATTTCAATAAAGTATTTGATCAAAATGTCTTGACAGTAAAATGGACTGTGAATTGTTGTCAGAATCTGCACAACCATGCTCAACATTTCCTAAGGAAAAAAAAAACAATCTATGTGGAGTCATAGTTCCTACTCATTAACAAATATCTTAATCTCCTGAAATTTCTCCTTAAAATAATTAAGGTAGAAGAGAATAATGGACTCAAGAGTAGGGTTTCTCATCCTCGGCACTACTGGTATTTAACACCAGATCATTATTTGTCATGGGGTGTTTAGTATTATCTCTGGCCTTACTGACTAAATGGCAGTACCACCCACCTCTACCTGGTTTGAAACAACCAAAAATGTCTCCTGTTCAACATTGATTAAGAACCACTACTCTAGAGTGTAATAGTCATGACTATTTAAATAAGACTTTTTTTTGTTAACTTCACTCTCTGTTCCTGTTAGGAAAGGAGCTATAAAATCGAGCTGAGGCATAGAAGCTTAGTCTATCTGGATGAAGAATTTCTGGAAGAATTAAATATAAATTCATTGTCCCCAATCTAACCTATATCTGTTGGGGAAAACAAAGATAAGTGTTCCTTACATAGTATAGTCTAATAAAGAAAGGAAACAATCCTGAAAGTTCAATGACAGAACATACATCTGTAAATATTAACCTACATTAATCCAACCAACATTTCAGAAATATTTGATATTCAGAAAGAATACAAGAAGGTGAAGGCTATGTACTCAAGTATAAGAAAGCCAGGATTTAACCAGGCTCAAATGAAAAGACAACAGGATTAACTGAAATAGAGTAGATAAAATTAGATGAAAAAGACAAAGTTAAAAATAGGAAAAGATTTTAGGGCAAGTAAAATTGAGTTGCAGATTAGAAATCTATTTTAGAAAAAATGTAAAAACAGAATATATAATGTGCATACTCACATATATTCATTCAGTGATAAGCACCTTTGCTTTATATTTGTTCTATTATTTAATTTTTACAACAATCTATGAAGTAGTCAATATGAATATGAGCAGTAACACCAGGTTTGCTGTGCAATGCTCTATTATTCATAAGTTGATTGAAAAGTTCTAAAAGGTTGAGAAAAAGACAGAGATTTCTATATATAGAGATGGTTGTGCTGACAATGGTGAATAATGGAAATACAAAATGTAGAAATAGTGAAGAGACAAATAACAGAAACAATAACCAATTGATCAATATTACTACTGATACAAAGTTTCTTGAACAAAATAAAAAATGACATTAGGGTGAAGATCAAAACAGTGACTGAACACCAGTAAAATCAATGTAAGGAAACCTACATCTAGATGCCTTGTCAAATGGCATGCATCACAAAGTTGAATATAAAAATTTGTAACATACAGGAAGATAGAATGTAAAAATCTATAACATATAGGAAGAGAGAGGAAAAAACAGATTACCTAGAAGAGAATGAAAACAAGACTGTCTGTAGACTTTTATTTTTCTAATATAAAGTACTAGAAGACAATGAATTCATACATTTTAGACTTTCTAGGAGGAGAACGTGTTGATATGAGAATATCATAACCAAGATAAATTGTTTTTCATTCATGGAGACAAATAATTTAATCCCTGAAGAATTAAGAGTTTAGAAAATATATTACCCGTGAATCTTTCTTCAAAATACTATTTGAAGACTTTCCCCCAAATGAATTAATACTAAATTCTACACTAGTTAAATCATGACATAAATTGACTTTCCTTAACAAACTGAATGCCCTGGGTGCAATGTATCTCTGGATGATTTATTGCAGTTCAAAATGAATGTTTCTCAATGCTTGCTGGAGTTATCTCCCCACAATAATTACAGGATTGCTCTAGCACTAGAATTCTATTTGTTTGTTCTGTTCAATTTCTCACATGTCTCTCATCTCAAAGTGTTTTGGGAAAATCTTGTCATTTTTGAAGATGACATAAAGTAATTACTCTGGCTGTCCATAATCAGTAATTGGGAATAATGACTAACCTGTTTTGGAGACTTTGCTGGATGAAATTGCTCACCAAATGAGTTTTCTCTCTATCCACAAAAGTATGTTTGAATAGAAAATTATACTAGTCTCACTATTATTAGAGACATGTTATGATTTTGTGCAACTATAAATATTGTATTGAATAAGTTGAGCCATTTTTTGTTTTTTTCCCTAATTTTATTGTTATTCAAGTACAGTTCTCTGCATTTTCCTCCCACCCCAGCCTAATCCCCAGCCCTCCCCACCTCCCTCCCATTTCCATCACCCCACCCCAACCCCCATTATTGTCCATGTGTCCTTTATAATTGTTCCTACAAACCCTTCATCCTTTTCCCCTGAAATTCCCTCCCCTCTCCCCTCTGGTCACTGTTGGCCTTTTCTCAATTTCAGTGTCTTTGGTTATATTTTGCTTGCTTGTTTTTAATTAAGTGTTGCACCTACCATTTAAAAATCTTCAGAGGAGGATTTATGGATATCCCCAAGTTAACTCTTTTTGAAAGTCCTACATATTTTGAATGATATAAACTCTATAAAAGTATACAATAATAAGGATAATAAATAAATGCACTAAAATGATGTGTGCATTTATAAATGATTATATCTGGTAGTAGGATTGTGTGATGGTTTTTCATCATTATATTTTTTCATATTTTTATTTTTAAGTATATTTTATTGATTATGCTATTACGGTTTTCCCAATTTTTTCTCCCCTTTATCCTTCTCCTCCCTACCATGCAGCATCCCCCCTCCCTGAGTTCACATCCATGGGTCATACATATAAGTTCTTTGGCTTCTCCATTTCCTATACTCTTAACCTCCTCCTGTCTATTTTGTACCTACTATTTATACTTCTTATTCCCTGTTCCTTTCCCCCTACTCTATCCCTTCCCCTTCGCCACTGATAACCATCTGTGTGATCTCCATTTCTTTGATTCTGTTCCTGTTCCTGTTGTTTGCTTAGTTTTTGTTTTTTAGGTTCAGTTGTTGATAGTTATAAGTTTGTTGTCATTTTACTGTTCATATGTTTTAAAAGATTTTTTATTTATTTATTTTTAGAGAGAGGGGAAGGGAGGGAGAAAGAGAGGGAGAGAAGCATCAATGCGTGGTTGCCTCTCTCACACGCCCTAGTGGGGACCTGGTCTGCAACCCAGGCATGCACCCTGATGGAGAATTAAATTGGTGACCCTTTGGTTCGCAGGCCAGCACTCAATCCACTGAGCCACACAAGCCAGGGCTACTATTCATATTTTTGATCTTCTATTTCTTAGATAAGTCCCTATAACATTTCATATAATAAGGGCTTGGTGATGATGAACTCCTTTAACTTTACCTTATCTGGGAAGCACTTTATCTGCAATTTGGAACAAGAGGAAGAAATAAACATCCAACAGGAACAGAATGAAGAAACAAGAATTCAAAAAATTGAGGAGAGGCTTAAGAACCTCTGGACAACTTCAAACGCTCCAACATCCAAATCATAGGGGTGCCAGAAGAAGAAGAGGAAGAGCAAGAAATGGAAAACTTATTTGAACAAATAATGAAGGAGAACTTCCCTAATTTGGCAAAGCAAATAGACTTCCAAGAAGTCCAGGAAGCCCAGAGAGTCCCAAAGAAATTGGACTCAAGGAAGAACACACCAACACACATTATCATTAAGTTACCCAAGATTAAAGATAAGTAGAGAATCTTAAAAGCAGAAAGAGGAAAGGAGAGAGTTACCTACAAAGGAGTTCCCATTAGACTAGTAGCTGATTTCTCAAAAGAAACCTTGCAGGCAAGAAGGAGCTGGAAAGAAGTATTCCAAGTCATGAAAGGCAAGGACCTACATCCAAGATTACTCTATCCAGCAAAATTACCATTTAGAATTTTTCATATTTTTAGAAACAACTTTTATAATAAAAAATAAGAATTGTATACCTACTTGGTCACAAATAGTATTCATTAAAAATACAGAGCAAAATGTATCAAGGCAGAAATACTTTGTCACAATGGTAGAATTTATGATATTTTTTGTCACCTGATTTTCTGTATGTTCCAGTCATATCTTAAGAATAAGCTTCCATCCCTGCCACACTAAACATAGGAAATGACTGCCTTTCTCCATCATATGTGGGGAAAATCTGAAATTGATTCCCAGGCAGTGTGCTTTCATCCTCTCTGCACTGTTTTTATTCCCTCATTCACTCCAATAAATCCCTAATATAAGATGCTTTTTTCTCCCCATAAGAGTCAATAAGAGACTACCTGTGAGGAACACTATGGCAGTCTATACTGGCCTTTCTTCATCTCTAAGACACAAAGTAGTCCTATATCCTCCTGATGATGAGTCAATTTTCCCTGTGATGACTCTTTTCCTGGCCTGACAGAAGTGACCAAACATCAGCCATAACTTAAAGATAAATAGGTTTCTTAGGAAAGTGATTTCAAAGTGGTGAGAGGGAGGGGAAAATAGTTCTCTTTTCACAAAACCTTTTCTAAATCCCTGCTTCTCCTTCACCTTTGTGGTGTTAACAAAAGAGACAACAGAACCAAAATGGAGTCACTTATACTGAACACCATGTCAACAAACCAATACATGATAACTAATGTATTTCCAGTTCTAGCCATGCCCAGGAATGTGACCATTAACCAGTCAATCTGGAATTAACTGGTAAGTACTAGTGAGATAATCTGCATAATAGATCCCCCTTTTCCCCCAGAGGAGGGCTACCTTGCCTAAAGCAATCCACTCTTTGCTAAGAACTTCCTTTTTCTGCCCCCACCCCTTCTGTTTATAAAAACTTCCATTTTGTGCAGATCCTTGGAGCTCCATTGTATTTGCTAGATGGGATGCTGCCCAATTCATAAATTGTTGAAAAAGTTGAAAAGGCAATTTGATCTTTACATTTACCCAATTGAATTTTATTTTTGACAGTGATGAAAAATAAAACTAAAATTATATTCTCTGATAAAAAGTTTATGCAAATAATAATACCCTTAGAGAAATTTAAATTTTCAATGACTAAACAGTAATATGTATGGACAACTAATATCCAGTCACTCCTTACTTCCAACTTTCTCTGGTTCTCCTTTAAATGTTATTGAAGAGGATAGTATACTTGAGATAATGGAAAACTCTAGACTAGGCTTGTGTTGCCAGTATATTAGCATTTTATAAGTTTTAATTCAGTGTAGTCATTTTGCTTCTTTCCTTTGAATAAGCTAGTTTGATTAGGCTTGCTTATACATTTTGCTTGGAAATTATTTTTTAATGTTACTCTTTTGTACATTGTAAAGAGATTTCCAGTTTTATATGTGTTAAGTTTATATAAATACTTTTCTTCTGATTAGTTTGTATTCATTTTGTTGTTTATTTTTAAGGCTTAAAATTAAGTCTTACTGATTTTTATAGTATATTATTATTGGAAGTGCTTAGCAGTTTAACTTTCTTTTTATTAAGAACAACATCCTCTTACATATTAATATGAATGTCTTTATTCCCTCTAATTTAGGATATTCTTCAGTGGATGTTTTGACATTTTCTTAACCTATTTCTTTAGAATATTGTTTCTTAGGTTTGTTTCTTCTCTTCATGTTTGTTGATTTCTTTTATTCCATTGAGACCACAGAGTTTTATCCATATCATGTTTACATTTTGGAATTCATTGACATCGTCTTTGGACATATGATATGGTCTTTTATTTCTGTATAATCTTTTTGGTGTCTGAAAAGTAATTTACTCTGATTTTGAAGAGCATTGATTTTAAACATAAATCATATATATAGTTATTTTTAAAATTACTTAGATTACTTGTTTTATTTGGTTTATGATCTATCAAGAATTGAGAAAATGGTATAAAAATCACATAAAAATTTAAAGTTTTGTCAATTTCTCTTTGTATTTATAGGTACTTTAATTTATAAATGTAATGATAAGTGCATGATAAATGGTACCCTTTGTCTTCATCAAATGAGTTCATTTTCCCACTTAATAAATTCTACCTTGAAATCACAGTTAATAGTATATCCTGTTGTTACATTGGCATGGTGTGTCTTTATTGTTTTCATTTATAGTCAATTCCTCCAAGACAATTACTGAGACAACATAGGTTTTCCTTTTTTAGCTTTTTGCTTTGTTTTCCTTGACCTTGAGAGTCATATTAATTTTTACATATATATTGTATCCCCTTTGTGTTTACTGCTAAAACTAATATGACTGGCCTTGCTTTTGAAAGGTCCATTTATTTTATTTTGTGACTTTAATTTTTCTTTGTTTTGTTTTCTTGTTTGGTGTTCTACATTATGTGAATTTTGGTTTTGTATTTTTATATCACACATATTTTTAAAAAATAATTAGAACATGTATCATGTTTGGCATCCTTGGTTTCTAGATACCTGTATTAAGAATGAATTCTTGTTTAAATTAAGTCAGCCAGTAGTTCCTTATCTACAATTGGTATTCATTTTATTTTAATTCCAAGTCTATCTTTAAAAATTAGCTCTTCATAAAAAAATTAGCTCTTCATGAATCCTTGCAATTCAAGATGATTTTTTTTATTTCCTTAATTTGTTGAAGATGAGTTAGAATTGCATTTCCTGATAAAAAGCTTTCTTGTTTTTACTCTGCTATAAAATCTCATGCACTGGCATTTAGCATTTATAGTTGTAGATGGAAGAATTAGAGTTGTTGGGGAGGAAAAATTTCCTTCTGCCCTAGAAAATTCTTTGGCTGCTCTAATAATCATATTAACATAAGACAGATTGGCAGGAGAAAAAAATTAATTATGCACATATAGAGGCCTCATATAAATATAAGACATCCATGCAGTCAGGTCATTGAGGCTTTTATATGATATCTTGAACTAAGGAGAAGGGGATAGGTGTGTTGGGTTACAAACTAGAAGAAGATAATTTACAGAAATATGGGAAGAAAAAATGTTTGGTAAATAAATGTGTGCCGTGCTACTCAGAGACAAGGGGACACAGACAGGAATTTGATCTCCAGGCTCTGTGGAGTTTCCCCCAGCCCAACCACCACCAGCATACCACACCTAGCCCATAGTCTCTGTAGTTATCTCTGGGAAGAGTCCTCTTCCTGGATGAGGCTCTGTATCTAAATTCTTTTAGGCAATTCAGAGGGAGGTAAAAACTTTTCCTGCATCAATATGGGCCTTGATTGTTTTCAGTTCAAAATAGTCTGCGTGCCAAAGTGGCACATTCTTCAGAGACTTGTGAACCCCTTCAAGGTTAATGCTACCTTTTTACCATTCCCCCCTTGGTTAACAGATTCTTTCTGTGTGATTATAACATTCACTTTTTAATATTGGAGTTGCATAACTTTGTAATATATATTTGGAGTATAGTTAATGTTTATTAAATAATCTTTCTAAATATTGAGACTTTCAGTTGTGCGTATTTATGTTTTTCTTCATTTTAAGAAAGTTTTTCCATTTGTTTAATTAAAAGAAAAATTTACATTTGTCCTAGTCTACTCTTTAGGAATACTAATTTTCCTATCATTTTCTCCCTAAGAGTAGTCTCATTTTTATCCTTTTGTACTGAGTTCATGTAGTTTTCTCCAGTATACCCTAAATATCACTGATTTTTCAATTTTTAATAAAATATTTAATACCACTGATTTATGTTTTTAATGAGGGTTAAGTTTTACAATGTTATTATCTTTCTTCTGAAATTCATTTTCATAATTTACCAGTTGCTTTTGAAGGGAGGCAGAATTTGCCATCCCAAAATATGTTACTTTGGCATAAAGGTTGTTTCAAGCTGGTTATTTTAAAAAACAGTGGACAGAGAGAAGCTCTGAAAATCCAGTAGAAGTTACTCTTCAGTAGGAGCCATTTACATTTATAAGGGAAATCCCCATTTCTAAGGGTGTCTTCCCCTCTCTACCTGGAAGAGAAGGATGACTAAATCTCCACAGTTTGTCCACTCTCCAGTTGATGGACACATGACATCAGATGGCATACAATTTTGGCTACTATAAATACAACTACAGTGAACAATATTTACATCATATTGTGACATGTTTTCATTTCTCTTGGCGAAATACCTGAGAGAAGTACTGTCTTGTAGATGTATGGTTAGTTTTATAGCAACATGCCAGAACTTTTTCTGAAATGATAGTACCATTTCACACCCCCACCAAGAAAATAAGAGAGTTGTGATTGCTGACAACCTCATAGATGTTTTGTTTTATCATTCTTATAATTTTAGCTAGAGTTTAAAAAATATTAGGTACCCAAGATCCATCAATTTGATTTACATTTCCTGATTTTGACTTCTTACTTAATAGAGGCTCTCCGTAACCAAAGATTATATGAACTTATGTAATAGAATCTCATTGTGTTAGTGGACATATACTTTTCAAAGAAAATTCATCTAGGAGCAAAGTCATTCTGTTTACAGACTTCAGAAACTACTATTGATTAGCCTTGTGTTTTTCCCGCCATACTGCTTTCACTGTTGATATGGAATTGGGAAAGCCAAAGAGCTTCAGGCCCTCCAATATTGAAGATGGCCAGAGGGGTCCTTCACAACAAATTCTGTGGATTTTCTCAGCATAGTTATGTGTCAGCTCCCAATATCCTCTTTCAACTGGGACCAAATCGCATTGTATTTCATGTATATGCTCCCAACATCGTGATTGGAGACTTTTTCTGTTTTAATTATAAAAAATGTTTTAGTATCGATTCCCTCCCTCCCCCAAACTTTGGGGGAAAGTGAGAATTGCACATGTGCAATTACTTTATCATTTCCCCATTTTCTCAAAGGGGAATGGTTAAAAGGGAAAAAAATCAAATGGTTGTATACAACAGGTTATATACAGGTTTTATCATGAAGCAGCATTGCAGAAAGACCCATTCATTCCTAAATCCAGTTTTATCATCATATTCTAATAGTGAGAATGCAACTATCTGCAATCCATTTTTCATTCCTATATTAATGAGTTTTGGATGATTTTGTTTTATTTTAATCTCTAATTGAAATTTCTCCATAAGCAAGGTTTTCTTATTGAAAATTATAATAAGAAGATTTTTTCAATGTAGCTGGTAGATTGATATCGAGGCTTTTTATTTTTTTACAAACAGAAATAATCAGTTTCTAAGCTATGACATAAGAAAAACTCTTACCAATTCTAATGTACTGAAAATACAATTGAAATAACTTGCCAGCCCAGAAAAAAAAACCCTGAAGAAATATGCATTATGATATTAACTTTTCATTTGTCAAGGCACAGATTAGAGTTTATATCCAAATGGTTATGTTCTGTGACTAAAAATTCTGATATCTAAGCAGTTTTCTAATTCAAAAAGCCAACTGCTTGTCAATGCTTTGTACTACAAGAAACACTATGCGAGATCCAACAATACTCCTTCTTCCCTCCCTTCCTCCATTTTCCTCCCTTCCTTCTTTCTTTTGTATCTCTCTTAGAGGTTTTTTCTTCCTATGTTCTTATTTCTCTCTCTTCCTTTATTCTTTTCTGTCTCACTTACATGTGTACAGCCCTGAGGAACTCTAATGGATGTTCAAAGATAACATTTTGATTAAAAAATAATAATCTGCCCTGGTTGGTGTGGCTCAGCGGATTGAGTGCTGGCCTGTGAACCAAAGGGTCATTGATTCTTTTCCTAGTCAGGGCACATGCCTGGGCTGGGCCAGGTCCCCGTTGGGGGGCGCATGAGAAGCAACCACACACTGATGTTTTTCTCCCCCTCTTTTTGTCCCTCCCTTCTCCTCTCTCTAAAAGTAAATAAATAAAATCTTTAAAATAATAATAATCATCATCTAGTGATGGATGGGCTTCTTTGAACTTAGTGGCAGGTGAAGATACCCTGCATACTACCTTTATGAACAGGTTCAAATATGCTAGCAGTTAGAAACTTTGTAGTAGAGCAGCTGTTGAACCACTTCAAACTGGAAATGAACAAATACCAACCAAATGGAAACACACACAGTCATTTTATTCCGAGATTGTTATAGCAAGGGAGTCAGCCACTGTCACTTGACTTTTGGCAAAGACACAAAAGCAGGCAGAGGAGTGGGAAAACTTCATAATGAAGAAAGAGAAGGCTTCAGGTATGCCCTACCTGATTGGATAGAGATATTGGCTTTAATTCCCATAAGTGTGACTAATATAAAACAGGCTGGCTTTCTGGGCTGGTTACTATAGATAAAGAGTTGATTTCCAGGGATGGTTCCTGTAGGTTGTGGACCAGAGCTCTATTTTTATGTATCATCTGGCTATTGTCCATTTGGATATAGAGTCTTGCAAATCTGATGGTTGAAAGTGCTGTTTAATGGGTACAGAGTTTCAGTTTCACAAGATGAAAGACTTACAGAGATGGATGGTGGTGATGACTTTACAACAGATGAATGTACTTAATACCACTGAACTATGCACTCAACGTTAGTTAAGATGGTAAATTTTATATTACTTGTATTTTATCAAAATTTAAAAATTGGACAAAAATGAAACCTCTTCTTAAGAACACAGTATGAGTGGAACATTTTTGTCATTATGCAAACAATATATAGCTTTGAACAGACACTACAAACAGCCCTCATCTCAAAGATTGTAGTGCCTATGTTGCATATAAAAACTTAGATGGTGGGGAAGCACTGATGAACAAAGACTTTCAGCCAGAGAGTAATCTTGTTGGCCTCATTACCTTGCATTCACAATGGGATCCAATCACCTTCCATTCTGAGCACCACTCCCAAAGTCTTTGAACAGTTTATCAGTAATCTGTATAAAGAAGTGTAATATTTATGGGGAGTCCATTGGAACTCTATAGAACACCAGGATTATCAGAGAAGAATACATTAAAGAGCTCAAGAGCTACTATGAAGCATTTTTATGTGGGTTTACAGTAAAATTTCTAGACCACTATCCTGTTTATGCAACTTAATGTTCATTTAGATTCAGTGGCAACACACAAAACCTACAAACTCACACAGGAAGCACCTTAAATTCATAAAAGCAAAGAAGTCTGCAAATGGCCTCTCTATCATGAGTATTACCATGATTGGTCTTTACTCCAGAGACTCCTAAAATTTTGTCTTTGGACAAGGCTCTTCGGTAGACAGTGCAAAGATACTCAGCTTTGCCAGATATGGCAGTGATTTTTATTTCCACACTATAAGTGCAAAGTTAAGAAACTTGAGAAAATATCTTCAAGTGCCTATTCAAATTTTATAACTATTATTTTCCTGAAGTCACATGTGTTTTACCTCATTGATCCTATAAGTGTCTAACCTATGAAATTTAACACAAATTTAGCCTCTGACATTGCCACTGGCTGGCAAGTCTAATTAAAGGCTCTAACCACCTGGAAGAATTAGACCATGGGACTTTAGACCTTTGCCCCATCTGCTTAGTAAATTACAGTGTGCAATTCACTTCAATATTATAAAAGATTCAAAGCACAGGTGAGTTAGATTGATGAGGACTCTACAGATACACCTGGAGTAACTCTGAAACATGAATTTGATGAAATCTGTGGAAGCCTTTGAGAAATGGAATGAGTGTATAATGGAATGGCTTTCTGTTCTCTAAAGTATAAACTTTCAAATAGGGACAACTACAATAAAATGCTTGCCCATAAAAAAAATCTGGTAACTACTGAATAAGAACTTATATATATAGAATTTAATGTTTTGAGGTCTTTTAATAGTCTCTCTTTTGCTTTCTAATATACCATCACTAGAAAAGCTATCTGAGGTGCACACTCTAAATGGTGCTATGCAAATCTTCAGACAGGGGATGTGTAACTTGAAGAGTCTACACACTGAGAACATAAAAAGTTAATTGCATGTTTTCACTTGTTTATTAGTGCTGGGTTAAGATATAAAGATTTTTTCTATAGAAAATAAATATCCAAGACCATATTGGGAGGAAAAATTTTCCCTCTACCCTTCAAGGTTAAATTGACACAAGAGAGATTAAAAGGAGAAAAAAACAAATTTTATTTCATAAATATGGAGATCTCATAGCTTTGGGGTCTAAGAAATGACTAGAACAGGCTATCTATACACCTTTTAACCAAAGAAATAATAACTTTGTAAAGAACTGACATGACAAAGAAACTAAGGCTTGGATTATAATTAGTGAAGAAAGTAAGCAGAGTTCTTTTACACAGCTTCTGGGCCCTGAGTTCCCTGTCTGTATAAGGAAGTCTGTCCACCTCCTGGCACCGGCAAGGTACCTATCACTTGGGAGATTTATTTCCTGATTTCAGTATGACAGAGAGGGGGGGTCATAGTGTTCTTCTTACACCAGCTGTTTCTCAAGTAACTTTAAATCAAAATAATCAACATGCCATAAGTGGTACATTTTGTGGTGACCTTCCTTGAACCCCATCAATTGGTATATCCGTACACTTCAGGATATGAGGAAGCAACAAAGGGAAAGAAATTAATTAAACACTTAAAGCCATCTCCTGAAAGAAAAGACTCAGCTAAAAGCAGAGATAATCCTGTTGAAGAAGGAGAATCATTAATATGAGGCTAAGACCTCTGAGAGCTGCCCTGAGGACAGAAGAATTGAACCTCTGGGAAGGAACATACCAGGCTCCCTGAGCCAGCACCCACATGTTGGAAAGCATAATAAATTGTAGCAGTGGTTTGGACAAGTTGAGGATGATCAAGAAGACATAGGAAACTCAAAGCACATATAAGTTGAGATGTTCAAAAGTAGCCTGAGACATACAAAATAGACAAGTAAGTAAACCATACCAGTGTCTACAGAGGCAGATTGAGTTCAACCAAAAAACTGACATGATATTCAAATTCAGCCACCAGTCCAGGATACCTTCTATAATGGAATGAATGGACATAATTGATAGACTTGATTCTCACCCTGAGTTCAGAGAGATAATCCTCTGTGAAAACTGGGAAACTGGGATTTTATTGCAATTCAGTAGAGTACCCCTGCAACTGAGTCAGGTAAAGGAAGTTCAGTTTTGCAGTTATTCTGTCACCACCATCTTCCCTTTAGGTCTCAAATAGGTGTGCACAGAATGACATTTCAATAACTGGGTCAATGACGTCAGTTAAACAAGTTTAGAATGTTAAAGAAGGTTCATAGGACCCAAAATGACAAGGTTTACAAATCTACCATTTATTGCAAGGAGAGGGTAAAATAAGTCAAAGCTTTAGAGTTCAGATATGCATCACAGCAAGGGACTGGAAAGGTTGGAAGCAGGCTCCAAACGTCCTCCCTTAATTAATGGTCCTCCTACTTTACCACTTGGATCAGATATCTCCAACTTTTGCCTGGGTTGAAGATGGAGCCTTGCCAGAGCTTCTTCCACCTTTCAGGTCATTTTATTGCTACATGACCAACCCCAGTGGTAGAACCCTTGTGCAAACCATCAGTATTGCTGCTGTTATCAGGTGTAAACCATCAATCAGATATAAACCATCAATCTCACTTTATAAACAATGCTGACAAGCTGGCACAAAACATGCTGAAACTTGCCTTGGACGCATGGTTACAAAACGATACTGTTAATCATTATTTTTCATTGTCCTTGAGTCAGTACCATGTGGATACATCTCATACTTAAACAACACATCTAGGGCCAAATCTAGGCCTACTGGAATTAACCCTTAGAGCACAATAACCAGAAACTCTGTTTTTGTCTTTAAACCATCATTTGATTCCCCCCTTGGTATCCATTAATATCAAGCTTTAGTTCTCCATACTAGATGTATTTCAGGGCAGCCTCCTGGGCCTTCACCATCTCATATTATAATTGTTCTTATGATTTATAATAGGAAACATATATTTGGTCTGCCACCAATTCCTGGCAGAGCTCCTAAAACCCTTAGAATTTCCTATGATAAGAGCTATAGAGTTGTTTTTTGTTATGTTAATGAAGTGACTTTTAGAAAGCCATTAGATAATCTAAGGATGGGGGCTGAGTAGGTGGGGAGGGGTCAGATATTGAATCAGTTGCCAATAACCAATGATTTAATTATTCATAACTATGTAATGAAGCCTCCATAAAATCCAAAAAGGACAAGTTTCAGAAAGCTTCCACATTGGTGAACACCTAGAAATTTGGGGAAGGTTATACACCAGAGAGGGCATGGAAACTGCACCTCTTTCCCATGCCTTGCCCTATGCATCTGTTATGTCTAGATGTTCCTGAGTGATATCCTTTTATAATAAACTGGTGATCTAGTAAGCAAAATGTTTTCCTGAGTTCTGTGAGCCATTTTCAAACCAATAGTATTAGTTGAAGCTGAGCAGGAAGGTGTGAGAACCTCTGACCTGCAGCTGGTAGGTCTGAAGCACAGGTGACAACTTGAGCTTGCAACTGGCATTTGAAGGTGGCTGTGGGTGGTGGGCACATTTGTAGGACTGAGCCTTCAACCTGTGGAATCGGATGTTATCTCCCAGTAGATAGTGTCAAATTGAGTTGAATCATGGGACACGCAGCTGATGCTTGGAGAATTACTTGTTGCTGTGTGGGGAAACCCCACCTCCACACATTGGAGATTGGGTCTTAGTACCATTTTAATAATATTATCATACTATTTTTTCATTTGCTTATTTTTCAAAGTATGTTGTGCTAATCCTTCCTAAATAGTCCACAAGCTCAATACAACATTTTTAAATGTTATTTTCTATATAGGTAGATGTACCAAATAATTTGGCAGGTCTCTCTTATTAATATCATCATCACCATAGTGACCCCATCATCCTTTATTGGGCTTTCTGATTACTGGTTTCTTTCTTACTTTCCTGAAAAAGAGAGCCTGAGAAAAAAATTGTATGAGTTATTGTACCTCTAAAATATCTCTGTTCTCCTTTCATTCTTGATGGATAGTTTGGCTGAATACAGTTTGAAATAACTGCCCCTTAGACTTTTCATTTCATTTTCTTCTAGCATCCTTTGTTACTATTGAGAAATTCATTGCTGTCCTATCAGAAAACGTCCCCTTTTTCTCTCAAAAACATTTTAATTTTTTTCTATAAGCCACATTTATTTCCCTTATCAAATTGCATCAGTTATTATCTCCAAAGCAATGTTAATTAATAGTACTGACCATGGACACCTTTTTTCTTCTACATAACTCTGGGTGGAATGCTTTTATGTATCCCCCATTAATTATATTAATCATAAAATCACCTTTGTTTCACACAACTACTTTCCTGTTTCACTATTGGTGTCATGGAAATGGCAATCCTCTTCACTTGGTGAATGTCTACTTGTATGTTCTGCCTCCTATTGGCTCTCATTTCTCTGAAAGATTGCTCCCTTATTGGCTTTGTTCAGCATTTGGGTCTTTACAATTTTCCTATACAAAGAAGTTGTTGGGTTTGAAAACATTCAAGTTAAAAAATAAAGTAAAAGTTCCTGTTTCCTATCTCTCTCCTTTTAATTTATTTTCATTGTATTTTTTTCCATTAGCATTTGTCTGCTTTATACCCACCTCTCCCCTCCCCCCACAATCACCACACTGTTGTCCATGTCCAAGAGTCCTTTTTCCTTTTTGGTGGATCCCTCCACCCCCTAACCTTCCCCACCTTAGCTGTCATACTGCTCTCCATCTATGACTGTGTCTCTATTTTGCTTGTTAGTTAAGTTTGTTCATTAAATTCCACATATGAGTGAAATCATACGGTATTTGTCTTTCTCTGACTGACTTATTTCACTTAACATCTCTTTATTGAAGTTAGACACATTTGCAGTTTCTACTTCCACAAGATCTATTTTCAATCAACTACATCTTAACTTTCATTCACACTACTGCCACTCCTGTTGTTGAGGACATCAATAGCCATGTTGTAGATAAAGCCAATGGGTTTTTCAGACCTTATTTTATTTGATAAATTTTAAGTATTCAGAAAAGTTGATCACTTTCTTTTCCTTTAAAAAAAAAACTTTCCTTCAGGTTTTATCATAACATTATTGTTTTTCCTACAATTCTGCTTGTTCCTTTAGTTTTTTTGTTGTGGATGAATTTTATTCTGCCCATCCCTTGAATGTTGGGGTTCTTTGGGTTTCAGTCCTAGGCTTTTTTCTTTGCTTGGTGGACAGCCTTCTTTCTGGGCAATTCCACTACTGCCAGGTCTTCCATGACTATCTTGCATAAAGCTAACATATAAGCTAACATTTCCAAATGTTCACCTCTAGACTAGGGCTTTCCTTTCATCTTCAGGTGCAAGAAGACAAAAGCGTTATAGATATTTCTACTTGGATTTCTTATAGAAACCTTAAACCAATTGTATCCAGATGATAGGGTTATATTTACCACCAGCATTGTTCCTCACAAAGTATCTCTAGCTTATTGAATAATAAATTCAGTTGTGCTAACAATAAAATTGTACATTTTTCATAACTCTTTTCTCTACTTTATGCTCAGTTTTCAATAAATTATGTAGTCTGTTGATTATACATTTTCAATGCCTTTATAACTCTGTTTTTCTTTTATCAATATTTACTGCCTGGAAGAAACCAACATCCTTCCCATGAGCTGACTACTCATGACCAGATTCAAACTGACATTTTAATCTGTTTCTGAAAATTTTCCTCATGTCTGACACAGTATGGCAAATAATTACTTATTGTTTGCATTTCTACTAGATTACAAGCTTTGTGTATTACTGAATTTTTCTTGTTTGTCATTGAAAAAGTAGCAACTATCAAAATGGTACCTATAATATGCTCAATAAAAATAGCTCAAATTAATTAATTGAAGAAAACACCTTAGATGATTTATTAGGTGCTGTTATTATCAGTGGTTTTCTCATAGTCCAAAAGAGATAGAACATATTATATTTTCTTTAAAAATATCTTGAAAAATAAAACTCAAAAGATGAAGAGGAAACATTCTTAATATTATTGGGAAACTTACTGGCCAACACCTCTTTACATGTTATTTTTGTTTAGCCCTGGCTAGTGTGGATAGATGGATTGAGTGCCAGCCTGCAGACTGAAGGTCTCTGGCTCAGTTCCTGGTGAGGGTACACACCTGGGTTGTGGGCCAGGTCCCCAGTTGGGGGCATGTGAGAGGTGACTGATGTTTCTCTCACACACATTGATGTTTGTCTTCTTTTCTCCCTCCCTCCTATCTCCTTTCTCTAAAAATAAATAACACCTTTAAAAATGTTGTTTTTGTTTAATCATAAATCCATACAAAATTTTCATCATTTATTTTTAATTAAGGCAAATTTAATATCAAAGTGTTCTTTTTGATCATAACTATTACTGGCAGTTAAAAGAGCATACTCATCCACAATTTTGGCAAATTAAGATATTGAGTTTCACTATATATAAAATTGGATGTGAAGAAATCCTTTTCATTCCAAAGGTGCCATCTTTAGGAATGGACAATTATTGATTGCCCATATTGACGATTAAGTGTGCTCTTTATATTTATTTATTTTTGTTTATTCATTCATGTTTCAGAGCATGTACATGTGTAGATTATATTGATGTACTGATCCTTCACATCTCCCGATATCCATGTACTTTGCTATGTTATTTGTAGCCTGCCCCCTCTAGCTTTCTTTGGCCAATGTGATATTAGCATATGTAATATAGGCAGAGACTTGAAATGAGTTTGTGTATCAGGGTTTGCACTCTCTGGTGCTTCTGTCATTACTATGAAAATATTTCTGGCCTAGTTTACTGGAAGAGAAGAGGCATTTTGGCACTGCCAGGTCACCTAAGTCACCCCAAAGTCAGCCAAGATCAGTTGACTACCAGGTCACTCAGAACATGTTAATGAGGCCAGTCATGATAGGCAGACATGCTTAGCTGACTGCCAGCAGAGCGTATGAGCAATACATGCTCACAGTTGTATGCCACTGAGATCTTGTAGTTGTGTGGTACGTTATAATTCTTTCTGACTTTGGTGTTCATTCAAGGTTGTTTCTGAAGAAACACAGAAAAGTTACTTTCAAGTAAGTGACAAACTAGAAATCAATTTCTTTAAATAATTGAACAAAGTGATAAAAATATTCTGACTGGTTATAAACCAGAAAAAAATGGAAATGCAAGGACTGTTTCCTAGTACAGAGTCTCTCTTGAACTTATTGAACATTTTCTCCTTCATGACTTTGGTTCTAAAGCAAGAGTCAGGTGGCAGAGACAAAACTACCTATAAAACATTTCTTCTTCCTGGATTGACGAGTTCATTCACCAGCCTCCCTTACAGTTTGGTTAGAGTCATGTAGTTGAGGTTTCACCAATAAGGATATAAGAGAAGTAATGTGTTATTTATGGTTCAAGACAATTAAAGATCGGTATGGGTTCTCCATGTTCACTGTCCCTCCCACGTGTACATCTGAAAGTGAATAAATTTTAGTGTTGTGTTTTTTTTTTTACAAAAAGAATTCCAGATGCACAAAATGCTTTTGAGGGAAAGCCACCAAACAGAACCACTAGATGTGAATTAGACTGGGATATGAGCAAGAAATAAACTTTGCTTTATTGGTGTACTTATGATAAACATAATTATCCTAAATAATACAAAGTTACATTTTCAAAATTCTGTAAATACAATGCAGGTGAATATTTTAGATATAATACCATATTCATTACTGACTGCTGCAAAGGATATTTAACTCGAAACTTGGGAACTTCTAAGAACAGTATCAATTATTTCACAGTTTCTGTGGCTCAAAAATTCAGGAGTGGCTTAAGTGGGTGGTTTTGGCTCAGGATATCTTATAAGATTGCATTCATGAGGTTGGTTGGGGCTGCAATCATTTGAACCTGGAAAATCCACTTCCAAACGCACTCATGTGGTTGCTGGCAGACTTCATTTCTTTGTCGTATGTGTCGTAATTTACATAAGCTTCTATGAGTGTCTTTGCCACAAAGCAACTAGCTTCCCCCATAACAAACGATTCAAGAGAGAGACTGTGAGTCTTTTATAATCTAATCCCAGAAGTGATATACCATTATTTCTGCTGTATCTTGTTGGTCACACAAGGCAACCCTGACACAATGTGGATATAAATACCGGGAGAAGGAGATCCATGGGGAATGTCTGCAAGTCTAATATCACAAATACAACAGAGAATGCAGAGGCTTGTAATAAACTGGTGAGTGCATGCCCTACTAGACTAATTCTGTTTATACTCTTTAGAACACTATATGGGTCAAAAAAGTCTGCTGGTATGATTACAACTGGAAGGAAATACTCTTTTAAAAACATTCAAAGTATTGGGGAAAAGGTGGATAACAAGATGTTTCAGTGAAAGAGAAAATGACGTTATTGGAATATGTATAATGTTCAGGTTATATCAAGAAAGAAAAGAGAAAATATCCTTTTTGTATATCTTAGATTTGAAGTGGTGGTCTTTTATTTCAGTTAGTGTTGAGGGGCAGGTCATATAATTGTTTAAAACTGGAGTAGTTAGTACCTACCATTACATGCACATTAAGATAATGTAAAAATTTAATTTGTGTAAAATTTCACCATAATTATCTTCAAGTCATTTTTCCCACCGTAAAGAGGACCCAAAAAGAAAGTATTCTGACTAAAATTTTAATTCTCATTACTTGTTTAAAAAACATAAAAATTTTGGTCAGACCTTATTCTCATGAATATAGGTCACCCTATTTTTGTTGAAAGAATACAACTATAAAAATAATCCCCATGTAGATGGCTCACTAGTTGAGAAAATAAAGAGGTGCATTGAATAACAAGGAATACAAAAACTATATGTTACAATTTCTAGAACTTAGAGAAAATAGAGATGCGTTCTAATATAGATTAAGTGAATGGTATCAAGTAGTGGTGGCATCCATCAATGATAGGGGCAGAAGGAAGAATTCAGAATCTAAGAGAGTAAAGGAATAAAATTGGATAATAGATTTTGTTCTATTTGAGATGCCACAATTTCTTTTCAGTTTACAGATAGATCCCACATCCTTGTTATAAATGCGTGTATATTTGTGTATATGATCTTTAATTACACAGTTCACATGAAAAGATACACATTCTTATCTCTCTATTCTGACAGAACTAGTTGTCATGTTTTGTAGAGCAATTATGAAACCTCTATGTTGGAAAAATTAACATGGCAGATGAATAAAATGAATTATAGCCATACTGATATTCTTAAGGGAATTCTGTTAAAATGGAAATGACTGCTAATGAGGTCCAGATTAAGTAAAAATATTGAACCATAAAAAAGGCAGCATCATGGTTCTTATTTTGTATTTCTGTAAGTGGCACCTGGTCTGTCAATAATGGCAGAAGAGCTATGCAATGAAAGAAAATATATCTAAAATATATCTGTTCATGTAAAAATCAAAACAGGTTATTTTAGAGATCAATATGTAGTATTGATTTTGTTCTCTGTAAACATATAGTATTACTCCACTGTAAACTTTTTCCTAACAACTTGTGGGTCATCATTCAGGCTTAGTAATTGGGCAGAATACTTACCTTGGATTTGGCCTAGATCTGTTGCTCCTGTTTTGGGCTGTGAAATATGTGGCAATCTGAGGTGAAAACATCAACTATGAAATAAAGATAACTATGCCTGCCTCAAAGGACATTTGTTAAGATTAAATGAACAAGAAATTTGTAAATACTTGGAACCTGAAACACAGCACACAAATGATGGTTATTAACCCTCATCTCTATCCCATGCCTGAATCCAGTTTCTCTGCTTTTATACTTTATCCTCCTTCCTTTCTACTATATTGTACTAATGCCAGTGCTCTTGCTCTCATAGGACTGATCTCTAAACAGTTCCTGCACTTACAGCCTGCTTATTGTCTGGTGTTTCTGATATACTCAGCCTTGAACATCAATGTTGAACCAAAAAACAAACTACCTGAGCAGCTTGTTGAAATGTTTGCATTAAATAAATAAGACTGTAATTTAAGGGCTCTGGTATGAAACAAGAGGCAGAAGTAGTGCAATCAAGTGTTAGCCTTGTTTGGCAATGATCTGAGTCATCCACAATTTGTTTAGCTCCTGGTTCCTGGTTGAGTTCCAGGAAGATGAAATCTAGGAAGTATGAAAACTAGAATAAATGAAATGTTATAGTATTGTGGATATGTGGGTATGATATATGAATAGATAAGTATATTCATAGATATATAAAATAACAGCTGTTTCCTAGGTTACATGTCCACATGGAGTTTGCTTACTGTTTCTCAAATCTGATGCCTAATCTCAAATCATTCTCCTATCTGGATTGTCTCAGGGAAAATAAAACACAGTTTTATTTCTATTTTTAATTCCCACTACCATATTAAAGTTACAGTAGTATGTTAGTATCAATAATGGGATGATTATATAACATGTTTAATTAATATAGTATCAGGTAAATACTATAATATATGTATTAAAAAACTCTTCCATTGTCTCCTTTAGCTCCTGTGTATACCAATATTGAAGAATGTAATACACTGTCCCATAAAGCCTGATTTTTTTAACATCTCCCACACTAGTCTATAAATGCCTTTAGAGCATAAATGGTATCCTTTTTCTCTTTGTATTCCAAATAACTAGCATAAGACTTATACTTAGTAATTCTCAATAGAATGTTTTTGAATGGATGAATAAAATGTGAGAGCAAAGAAGAGGGATGACTAGTACAGCCAAAGGTAGTCAGAGAATAATTCACATGAAATGTTAAATTTTGATCTCTCCCCCCTCCTCTCTCATTTTGATTTTCTGTGGTTTGGATTTGTTTTTTCTATTGTTTTTTTTTTTTCAAATTCATTTAGGTCTAATTTACATATCATTGATGCCATCTACTTTAATTGTTCAATTAAGTGATTTTTAGTATATCTATGCAGTTGTGAATATCACTACAGTCCAGTTTGAGAACAAACACTCCTACCACACTAGAAAGTTTCCACTTTCCAATTTGCTGTCAATCTCCACTCCCACACCCAGCCTCAGGCAGCTACTCATCTGTTTTCTGCAGCTACAGTTTTTTTTCTAATAATTTTATACAAATTGAAAAATACAAGAATTGGTTCTAAGTCACTGCCTTCTATCATTTAGCATAACATTTTCAAGATTTATCCATGCTGTAGCATGTTACAGGACATCATTCTGTTTTTGCTGAAATGTATTCCATTTTGAGCAGTGTTTCGGACATAGTGCCAATGAAGGCTTCATACAACTCAGAAACTGGGAGTCATAGCCCTGTAAAGTTGTCCATAGTTTGGGCAAGGAAGCAGGCCTTTATAGCCTTGTATTTGTAACCAATTACAGGTCTGGCGGCCTGCCAATTCAAAAGGCAATAATGGAGAGACAAGTGCTAGTATAGTTTATTCAGATGCTCGCCACCTGGAAAATGGGGGACTCTTGTCTCAAATCCAATCTTCACATCTCAGTGCATGCAGAAGTTTTTATAAGGAGGGAGTGGGAAAGCAGAACAAAGACATCAAGGGGAGGGGGTTAAAAAGTTCTCTGTGTGTGGGCCAGCACAGTCTATTCTGATAAGGACCTCAAAATTGAATAGTCTGGTGTATGTCATCCTGGTTTTATGTTTGGAAATCAGCAAATCTTCCAGAGCTAGAGTGACTGAAGATCAGAGTCTATATCTTTGGAAGTTAGTTCCCAGGGTTCTAATACAAACATGCTATTTACCTACAAGCTATATATTAGAGTCAGCATTTGCAGGAACAATATCAAAAGAATGGGGGATGGGTTACAATTCTCCACTGTTACACATTGACCAGTGAGAGTGACTTTGCCCAAAATAACTCCATCAATGGAGACAAACCATGAAGAGGGCTGGTAGACTAGGGTTGTCTATCAGCACCACTCATAGAAGCTTGGGAAATAAATCCTTCTGTCCAGACAAGGTTGCAGGTGGTATATTACAATGTTCCCTACATAGAACCAAAAGGATTTTCTCACTGATGACATGAGGGGTGTGAGGTAAATTGAGGCATCAAAGATGAATCCAAGGTTTTTGGCCTGAGTACCTACAAGGATGGAGCTGCTGTTAAGTGAGATAGCAAAGACTATAAGTGAAACATTTTTGAAGATTTTATTTATTTATTTATTTTTTAGAGAGAGGAAGGGAGGGAGAAAGAGAGGGAGAGAAACATCCATGTGTGGTTGCCTCTCACATGTCCCCTTCTGGGGACCTGGTCTGCAACCCAGGCACGTGTCCTGATTGGGAATCGAACTGGCGACCTTTCTGTTCGCAGGCCTGCATTCAATCCACTGAGCCACACCAGCCATGGCTATAAGTGAAAATTTTTAAAGGGATTTCAGGAATTTCATTTGAGCTCAGTTGTGTGTGAGATGTCAATTAAACATCCAAGTAGATATGTCAAGCTGACAGTTGGATATATAGGTCTGTCAAAGACTCAAGGTGAATTTATTAATAACTGCCAGTACTTTTCAAATGCACTTTCCAATTCTTGTGTTGTTACTTTGTTTTTCTTTTCTGGTGACCTTTGAAAATATTTTCAATCAACTTCCTTAGCATGAGTACCTAGTTGTTCTATGTACTGAAATCCCAGATAAGTAAGAATAACTTTTTAAATATTTGCACACTTAAATGGCAACATGAGTCTGTATCAGTACCTGTGGAATGCTGATATATACTGTTCTTACATACTACACTATTATGCATACATATTTATGACTATTTCTAGACTGTTTCTTTTCACCTCAGCTGTACTGTAGTCTCATAGAACCCATGCTTTATTTATTGTTTGTTGACTCATCCTTGAAATAATCAATGGCAAAAAATCTGTCTACACTCAGTGTTTGAAAACAGTTAAGATACATTAACTGAATGTGGCTTTTTGTCAATCACTGAGTCCAACAAGAATTTACTTATTACGATGGGACATATGATGATATTTAAAAAGCTTAATAGTATTTTTGGTTAATACTGTTGTCTCAATTATGCAGATTTATTTGGGGTAGTTAATATCAAATTAGCTGTTAACATAAGATTGTCTTAATTATCCCTGTTGTGATAGGAGGCCATATAAAATACCTCTGGTTTTAGAATATGTTCTCTTCCTATTTTTGGTTGCAAAGCGTTCTGTCATTGGGAAATTAGGAATGAGATTAGCAAAACTTTCAGTCACTCAAATATCTTAATGTCAACCTAGAATTTGTGTGTTAAAGATGAATACAAACTTATTATATAGAGAGGGACAAGGAATCCAAACAACAAAGAAGTACAAAAAAATAATATCACAGAAGGTTATATACTAGAAAATGAGAAGTGCGAGTAAGTATGTAGGCAGAAACAGTGACTTATTTTTATACCTAATTTCATATTTATAAAATATGTTATTGAAATATACATTTGCCTTTAGGTTCACAGAAATGCTTTACTCTTACCCTGTAACAATAACAGGATAACGATGATTGTTATACACTGACCATGTTTTCATGCATGTTTCTGCTGATGAGTGTAGCAACAATAACAAAATCCCACAACTTGGTAGGCAGACCCAGGACTTTGAAAGATTACAGGCACTAATTGTGGTGAATCTGTTTCTACAGGTGAAATCCTGTGGTCTTTTCTTAGAAATGTTCATTCATTGACACTTCAGTAACAAGACCAAGAATTAAATAAGGAAGAGAAACAAAGTCTTTAAAAGCTGTTACTTTTTCAAAGTCAATGTTGGTGACTAAATTGGATTAGAACCCCAATGCCATGAGCACCAGCCCACAGCTATTACTAATATACCTCATAACCACAAAATTTAAGTCTTCACGTTGACATTTACTCTCTGTTGTGGATATTGATTTCCTAGGAAAAAAATGAAATGTGCTGTTGTGGTCCTGTGTGCTTTATTGACCAAATAAACTCAAATTGATTAAGAAGCCTTATGTACTATCCTTTAGTTTGTATATTACTGCAAATTTATTTCAATAAAGCTTCTACAGTGAAGGCTGATTGCAACTACATATATTAATAAATAGTACTACTAATGTACAAACAGTTATTACAGATTTATCTGTTTTATAGTCCTGCCTTAGCCCAAATAAAACCTTCAGTGTATTTTATAGTACTTCGTGAGGAGCTTTGTAATTAAGTTCACATTTAAATGGGAAGAGGCATGACAATAGGATGCGGTTCTTTAAATCTTTCAGTTTTTGCTGACTGTATTGAAAGCTACAGAAGCTCAAGGAAGCTACTAGATATATTTATGACTAAGTTATAAATGACACCTTTTGTTTTGTATTTTTCTAACAGGGTAATATCTTGGTCAAGGGTAATTTTTTTTCATCTCACCCAAAATATTGAAGATTCAAGCTGCTACATCTTTCTTCAGTATTTCTTATCCTCACATTCAATTTTTAATAGCTCAGTTAATTTTTTCTGTGTATTGATTATTATATGCTGATCCCTTAGTATTATTTATTTCAACTACACAATTACTTATGATTGAATATGGGAGAGAAGAATAATCCTCAAATCAACTTCTTAAATTTATTGAGTAGAAATACATCCAGGAGACAAAATACCATTATACTATCTAAATAGTATTTTGGGGCTGTTTGGTTTTTGTTTGTTTGTTTTTTTTTTTTTTTTTGATGATTAGAAATGCTTGCTTTTCTCCTGGGTTATGTGTAGTACACATTTTTTTGCTTTAATTATATTGGTTTTGATTTACATTTTATCTGTCAGTTGTTTACTTAGAACTCTATGTTCTAGGCTGTAGTCAGAGCCACCATTCATATTTCATACCTACTGGATGTAGCTCTAAATTCCTCTTGAAGGCCTTGCTCAATTCTACATCTTGCTAGCTTTCTTCATGAGCAGCAAATAACTATTTTTGTCATGATAAATTCAATATTATTAATTTAAGCCTTTAAATTTTTTCTTCTTTGCTATTCTCATGACTATATTTTGTTCCTTTTTCAAAACTGTTACCATGAAAATGTAATAATTTTTAAAATATTATTTCTTATTAAGGAATATATGAATTAAAAATGTGGATTTTTTTACTAAGACTAGCTTTAGCATTATTCATTTTTAAAAACGTGTATCCTTAATCATTATTGTCTCTGTATTATACATTATTGATTTGTATTTCACCTTTAATCTGAGTTGTACAACAGTGTTTTATTCATAATTTTAAAATGTTTTGAGATAAGTTTAGATTTTCTTTCCTCCTTAACTTTAAGTATTTACACCATTGTGGTCACAGAAATGTCTCCTTCTAATTTACATTCTTAAATATATTGTGATTTTCTTTGTGTTCTAACATACACTTAATTTTAGTAGTTGCTTTATCCTCAGAAAAAAATGTTGTGTTATCAGATTATATAGAATATTATCTTACTATAGTAGGTACTGGTAATACCCTTCCCATATCTCTCAGATCCTACCATTTTCAATGTGTGCCTTTGAACTTCCAGTTGCCAGTGTCTTATACCTCTCTGCCACTAAGCTTTTTCTGAAATCTTAGAAGGCTGTTCTGCTCCCACGCAGCAAGCCAGATGTTCTGGTGAATTAACCTATGCCCCACAACTCCCAACCAATGACTGCTAGGGTATGATATATAAATACCCTAGCTGCTTCCACCCTTGGCTGGGAAAATATGGTCATATTTTATACATTTCTCTGAGTTTTTCCATGTAATTGGTCTGTGATGGTTAGTTTCAATTTGCACACTTTATTGGAGGCTTTCCCTTCACTATATAACTTCCCTCTTTCTTACTTGTGTTTCTTGTCTTCTCTAACAAACACATTTCACTGGAATTCTTATTTTAGGACCTGTTTATGGGAGAATTCAAAATAAGACAATACCAATCTTATTAATACATTCTTTCCTGATAGATTATATGGTAAACTACCAAAAAAAATTATGTGACTCATTCGTTAGCTATTTATGGTGGGTTAAAAATCTGTTTCTCATTCATTGTTTTCCTTAATTTTGTTCATGTAGTCAATGTTTCATAATTTCAAACATTTTCTTATTCAGTACCTAATTATTAGACAGTTTTGTTATTAATGTGAACAGTGTTCCTTGTAATTATAACATGCCTTTTTTTCTTTTAAAGTTCTACATTGGGATTAATATTATGGTGCAGCTGGGTTCATAGTTTTGGTTTTAAAATATTTTAGATACACCTATTAAGATGCAGCATACATCTGATAGTGTTATTTTACCTGCTCAGCCTTTTACTTCCAATATGTGAACTTACCCCATTTTGACTTATTGATATACAAATATTTGGTCTTCTGTTGTTTTATGTTATGTTTTGTATTCAAGGCTTTCTTTGTTTTCTCTCTTTTGCTGTGCACATTCTGTGAGTAAAGGTTTCTTTGTTCTAGTGTCTAGCTTTATGCCTTAGATGACATATGATGAATTCTGAAGGATGGAAAGAACTCCTCTCCAGGTTGACAAGGGGTGAAAGTCCTTCCATGAAGAAAGATTAATGGGTGCCCTTGCATAGAAGGCAAATGTTGTTCTAGAGAGAATGAGAGTTGGTATAGGCTTAATGACACACTAGTCCTTTCTGTGTTTCTGTCCCTGAGGGGGGAAAAGAATTACTTAAAAGAAACAAACTGTAATAGGGTCCTTGTAGTTCTAGCATTTAAATTCTTTGTGATTTGAAATACCTTAAGACATGAAGGACCCACATTCCCAATCCTTTAAAATAGTATATTAAATTAGTACAAATTCAAGTGCATCTCTTCCAGTTTGGAAAAATATGTTTTTAATGATTCTTGCTTTCACTTTGGGAGAGTGTTGCCAGTTTGCAGTGTTGATAATCATTTAATCATTGGCATGGTGTTTGTACATATAATTTCAGTCGTTCTCCAGATAATTATAATAAAAATTCTACTAATGGTATCTACTACATAGTAAGTATTTATTATGTAACAAACACTGATCTATATTATTTTATGTAGTAACGTGTTTAACCCTTATGAGTTAAACAACAACTATATTACATTCAACTATGAATTGTATATTAATACCAGAATAAATTTACATGTAAAAAAATGGAATACAGGAGGCTATCTTGCTCAGGGTTTCACATCCCTTGAATAGTAGAGTCAGCAGTTTAGTACATAATTCATGGTACTTGGGTCTGAACTCTTAACTGCTCTTAACCATGACACTGCACATCCTCAGACAGGAGTTGTCTTTTAAGAATACATATCTTGGATAATAAGATATTTCACTGTAGCCTTTCTGATTTTTATATCTAAAACCTGGTTAAGACAAATGAAAGAAATAGCAGAAGACTATGAAAGGTGGAGAAAAAAAATACTAACCCAACTAGGGACCTTGGTATTCAAGGAAGTACTCAGAGTTGAGTCTCCTGGGGAATTTTTAAATGATTTTATTTATTTATTTTTAGGGAGAGGGGAAGGGAGAGAGGAAGAGAGGGAGAGAAACATTGATATGTGAGAGATACATCAATCAGTTACCTCTCACACACACCCAACTGGGGACCTGGCCTGCAACCCAGGCATGTGCCCTGACCAAGAATCGAACCAGTGACCTTTTGGTTCACAGGACAATGCCCAACGCACTGTGCCACATCAGTCAGGGTAGTTTTTTTTCACCTTCTATGTATTCCAACCTGAGTGCAGAAGTTATCAACTCAGAAATGTCAACAGGTGCAGAAAAACCCCCAAAGAACCATGGAAAAATTAGAGTAAACCTGCTCTTTCTGGCCAGGAGGCTGGGAGACCAGTGATTCTCAACCAGGGTGATTTTGTTCCACAGGGGGCATTTGACCACTTCTGGAGGCATTTGTGGTGGTGGCACTTCTGGGGTGGGGGAGTTCCACTGTCATTTGGAGGCCAGGAATGTTGCTCAGCATCCAACAATGCACAGGGCATTTTCCCATGACAAAGAATTATCTGACCTCATGTATCAGTAGTGCCAAGGTTGTCCAATAGTGCTGGGTGGTCCAAGCAGGGATCAGAAAACGATGCACCCGCCTGCCAAATCCAGCCCACCACCTGTTTGTAAATAATTTTTCACTGGAACTTTAGTTCACTGGAACTAATACATATGGGGGGTGTGTATATGACTTGTTATGGGTGGTTTTAGTAGGGGTTATTTTTGTTCAAAATAACAAATAAAAGGATTAGTATTCAAGCAGGAGGCAAGGAGGGAGGCCAAGCCTCCACCCTGAGTCCCTACGCTGTACTTTACATCCCCCTGACTTTTCTGTAACTACTAATCTGTCCTTCTCAATCCCTTCACCTTTTCTGCCCAGTCCCCCAGGCTTCTCCTTCTGTCAACCATCAGTCTGTTCTCTGTATCTATGAGTCTGTTTCCATTTTGTTTGCTCATTTATTTTGTTCTTTAGATTTCACATGTATGTGAAATCATATGGTATTTGTCTTTCTTTGACTGGATTATTTCACTTAGCATAATACCTTGTACGCCCATCCACTAACTACATATTTTTTATTGATTCACTTACAATGAGGAGATTCTTTTCTATTGCTGGTTTGTCAAGTTTCATCAACTTGCATACTTATAATCGATGAATTCAGATGAATATAAATTATCCCTTAACAGCAGATTTACAACAGAGAGACCACTTTAAATATTTACTGGGAGTATTTATTTCTCAGGTAGTTAAATACTGCACAATATTAACTATTTTTCTAATGTATTTAATGTGCCTTCCACCTATGCCCACTATTATATGAGCACATGTGTAAAACAGGAAAACATATGTCAGCTACAGGGTTGAGGGGCTGGATGAAAGAAGGTGAAGAGATTAAGCCAAAACAAACATGTATATTTAACACATAGACACAGGCAACAGTGTGGTTATGGCCAGAGGTAAAAGGGTGGGGTATAGATGGAGGTGGACAAATGGAGCGAAATCGGGACAGAAAGACAATTTCCTTGAGGTGATGGGTTCACGATATAGTGTGCAGATGATGTTTTATTAAGTTGTACACTTGAAACTTGTATGGTTTTGTGAACCAATGTTACCCCAAAAGACTAAATTAAAAAGCAATTAAATCACATGATTGTTAGGAAGTTATTTTAAAAACTCTGAGAAACTGTGGAATTATTATTCTGTCTAATCACTAAATATATATCTATATACATAATATACGTTATATTTTTATTATATTTAAGGTTTTGATTTGATTATTTTTCTCAGTATTCATGCAGGATGATAGCAATTTAAGAATTAATAAAACTTATTTTTAGTTTTCAAACAAATGAGTTATATAATGTTACTGAAACAGCATCAGTAGAAATACTTAATACTGGGCATCCATCTTAGATTGTTGTTTAGCAATGACTATACATTTGTGACCTCTCAGTTTACCACTTGCTACACAGAATTTGTTGCATAACTCTTTGTGAAAATATTGTTTTTTATTCTAAAAATTAATAAAGTATGGTTATGTTTTAGAACTTAAGATAAATGTTATTCTGTGTAATAGTCTTTAGGGAGACAAAATTAAATTGGTTGGGTCATTGATTCATGGAATTTGTTGAATTTGTAATCACTGTTTCAGTGCACACACCCACAACTGAACAGGCCCTATGAAAGAAAAGCAGACCGTCTCACCACTATGACATATGGTGCATCTGATTTGATTCAGCTCATTTCCCTGGAAGAGATGACTGCTGGAAACTGGATCTTTTCTACTTGTTTTGAACAAACTAGAAGACCAATTATGAACACTATGTACAGCATTCTATAATCTTATTTGTAGATTCATTTTACATTTTATAAACATGTTAAAGCTTTTTTTCCTCCCATGGTTTCCATTGAGACTTGTGTTGGAGTAGCAGCAATAATGCTTATCTACAGTCACAGTGCAAAGGTCCAAACCTTGGGTTGAGCCTTAATGAAACCTCAAGCAAATAATTAAATTTCTGAAAATCTCAATAAATTTTATTGATAAAATGGAGATAAATATCCTTTCCTCATAAACCTGGGAAAATGTACAAATATACATATATATATATGCATGCCTCTAAAAGCGTTTCTTGTTATATCACCATCCAACGTAAGATCAAGGTGTCCTGCCTAGAACAAGCAAACATCTTTTCTCTCTCCATGATCTTATTTCATTTGTTTGCTTATTTTGTGGAGGTAACATTGGTTAATAACAAATTTCAGCTGTACAACATTATAATTTGGCATCTGCATACTCTACAATGTTTTTTTCTATGCCGATCCCAACACTTACATAGTCCTATTTAAATTATAGGAAAATATTTCACTTCCCTCTGTATTTATATAGTTTTCTTTACTAGGTAGAATCCAAAACACATATTTTAAAAGATGGTCCTTCTGTAAATGTTGTCATACTTTCTTTGCATCACAGATCAAGTCACTGTATTTGTCTTTGTCTTTGTAATTGACACAGTGAAATTCTTTACAATCCAAAAATGTGTTAACAATTTTAAAGATACAAAATTTACATTGGTGTGTTTGGATTTTTATCATTTTTTCTGACTTGTTGCTCAAATATCTAAAATAAGATGAAGAACCAGTCATATTTATGTTCATTATATTTATCTCTTTAAGTCACTTAAATATATATTTTGGTATCTATGTTAAGCATGTACAGTCTTATTTCCAACACTATTTAATAAATTATAATTTAAACCCATTAAAACTGAGGGTTTTACATATATATCTTAAAAGTACATATATACTCCAGTTAAAGGTGAGATCATATGGTATTTGTCCCTCACCGCCTGGCTTATTTCACTTAGCATAATGCTCTCCAGTTCCATCCATGCTGTTGCAAAGGGTATAAGCTCCTCCTTTCTCACCTTTAACTGGAACATAATCAACAGAAGAAAAAAGCAAACAAAATTTAACCAGAGACATTGAAGTTAAGAACAATCTAACAATAGCCAGGGGTGAGTGGGGAGGGGACAGTGAGGAGAGGGGATTACAGGAACTACTATAAAGGACACATGGACAAAATCTAGGGGGATGATGGAGGTAGGGGAGGGAGGTGGGTTCAGCTGGGATGGGGTGGAGGGATGGGGAGAAAAGGCATACAATTGTAATTGAATAACAATAAAATTTTTTTAAAGTACATATATACTCAAGTTTATTTCTGGGCTAACTCATTTTGTTAATCCATTTATATACCATTTCCTTAACTTTATTTGTATTAGATAGGTTTCACGCAATCTCAGTTTCCAAAATTCTATTATGCTTGTTTTGTTCTTTATTCTTTCCATTCATTTTGTATTCATTTTCGTTAATGAGCAAATAATCTTATTGGAAACAAATTGTATACTTTTCAAAAGAGATATTTGTCAAGCAAATTGGGCAGCAGGGGTAGAAAGGGTAAGTGAATCACTACTTTTTAAAAAATACTGTGTTCCTCATTTATGTACTGGGCCTTCTTCCATTGGAAAAACAAGTACAACTTAAACAGTAGAAGGGTTTTTTATTTCATATTACCTCAGTGATTAAAATGTCGCACTTACCAGGTCATATAATAACCTAAGTATAATAGTACCATTACTTAGATAATTATAATTGTATCCTTTTAAATGTTCTTTTCAGAAATAAGAACAAAGAACTGAACTGTGCTACTGTTTCAGCAATTAAGTGGTAGCTCATAATGGTGTAACTACTCTAACACTGATACATAAAGATTTCTGGATATGTAAAAATTATATATTCAGCAAAGAAACACTGACACTTATTAAAATGAAAAGAAATCAGTGAGTAATGTTTCCCTTTGAGTGTTCCCATAAATGTTACCTTTTCCTCTATTAGCAAGGCAGTTATACTCAGTGAGTAAGGCAGTATAAAGGGGGAAGGAAAAAAAATGATAAATCAAGAGAGGATTGTGCTTCAGGAATACTTTAAATTGTAAGTCCCTCGTAAATATTTTAAATGAATACTAGAATGTGGTGAAAGGCAAAATGAAAGTGTCACTGGTATGAAGGAACTTTAGAGGAAGGAAAAATTACTGTCACATACAGCAATCTGGTATGATTTCACAGTTGATTTGACATCTGAGCTACACGTTGACAGATGATTTAGGTTTGGAGTTGATGAGATGGCATCACTGGAAGAGTTGAGGCAAAGCCACCAAGGTGCAGAGACTCAGTATATGTTCAGGGAAAACTAGGTAATTTATTTTGGCTGGAACATAGATTGTGTGTGAGAAAACAGTAGGAGATAATTTTGGAAAGACAATTGGAGGCCAGATGGCAGAATATCTTAAATACTGGCTATCAGGTTGTGGATTTTATTTTGTTTGTAATTTGTGGCTCATGAAGTATCTTTTTAAAGGTGATACTATGAACAGTGTTATGCTTTAGAAAGGTTACAAAACAGATTCTCTTCCTAGATAAGCAGTTACACCAGGTAGTCATAGTACCAGTGAGATTCACCAGGTTTAGAAAAGTTTAGATAATGTTATGTTAATGCTCAGAAAAGTTCATCCATTAAGGTGTTTCTACTTTTGTGCTATACTATTTAATATGAAATTAATATTTTTTCTTATCTTGCCCTTTATTTTTAAAAAGATGTTAGTATTTCCAAAAGGAGTTACCAGAAGTATATAATCCTTTCTTTTAGATTGTGAAAATAACAAATGTGACATGAAATACTAAAGATTTCTAGTACATTACAATAATTATAAAAGATTGTGTCATTTGAGCATACATGTGTGCTGAATTTGCTTTATATATTACATTTTTTTCTCAGGTATAGTTAAAAATCAGTGCTTCTTCAAGATATCCCTGCTATACCCATATTAAGGAGTTAGAATTTCACCACAGGCTAATTTAGTGTTTCATATGTGATTATTAATTTTATTTAATTTTTAAATAAAATCTATACACACACAAACCATTTTATTCATCATGTGCATTATTTATTGAATTATTGAGACATGTAGTTAGCATTTATTTTGGTAAATGCTAAAAATGTAAATGAAGTCAAGTCAATAATTAACTTGAGTACTCACGCATTAAGAGAAATCACTAAAGATACAGCAAAATCTGTCTGTAACTGCTGGTTAGTGGAAACCAAATTAGTTTTTTCTTTTTTTAATTTTTCTTTCAATTACAGTTTATATGCAATATTATTTTATATTTAGGTGCTCTTATGTTGGGTGAATGAATGTTTATATGGGTTATATGCTCTTGTGGGATTGATTCCTTTATCATTATGTAGTGTTCTTCTGTCTCTTGTTATAATCTTTGTTTTAAAGTCTATTTTGTCTGATATGTGTTGCTACTCCAATGTTTTTCCCTTTCATTTTCATGAAATGTCATTTTCCATCCCTTTACTTTCAGTCTGTGTTTGTTTTTAGTTCTGAGGTGGGTCTCTTGTAGACAGCATATATATGGGTCTTGTTTTCTTATTCATGCAACTATCTTATGTCTTTTGATTGGAGCATTTAAGCCATTTGCATTTAAAGTAATTGTTGAATGGTATGTGTTTTTGTATTTATTACCATTTTTGCATCTTTTTTTATAACTATGTTCTTTTTTTTATGCTTAAAGAATACCCTTTAACACTTCTTATAATACAAGTTTGGGGTAATGAACTCCTTTAGCTTTTTGTTGTCTGGGAACTCTTTATTTCTCTTAAAATTTTAAATGATATCCTTACTGGATATAGTAGTATTGGCTGAAGGTTCTTGCATTTCATCAATTTGAATATTTTGTGCCAGTCCTTTCTGGTCTGAAACGTTTTTGTTGAGAAATCAGCTGACAGTCTTATGTAGTTCTCTTGTAAGTAACTTTTCCTTGCACTGCTAAGATTCTCTTTGTCTTTAACCTTTGTCATGTTAATTATGATGTGTCTTGGAGAGGACGTTTTTAGGTGCATCTTATTTGAGACTCTGTGTTTTCTGGACTTCTGTGTCTTTTTCCTTCATCAGATTATGAAAGTTTTTAGTCATTCTTTCTTTAAATAGGTACTCAGTCCCTTGCTCTCTCTCTTCTCTTTCTAGTACTTGTATGATACCAATGTTGTTATACTTTATGTTTTCACTGATGACTACTGATGCCCCCTATACTATCATCATTTTTTTAATTCATGTGTTTTTTTTTCTCTGCTCTGATTGGGAGTTTTATGAGACTTTGTCTTCCAAATTACTGATCTGAACCTCTGCTTCATGTAACCTGTCATTGATTCCTTCTAGAGTAGTCTTCATTTCAGATATTGAATTCTTCATTTCTGTTTGGCTCTTTTTTATCGTCTCTATGTCCTATTTTCTGCTTACTATCTCTTTAAGTTCTCACTGAGTTCATCCATTCTTCCCCGAAGTTCTGTAACCATTCTTATAACCACTGTTTTGAACTCTATATCTGAAAGATTGCTTGCCTCCATTTCATTTAATTCTTTTTCTGTATATTTCTCATTTAGAGCATGTTTCTTTGTTTGTCCATTTTGGCTGCCTCTTTGTATTTGTTCCTGTGTATTTGGTAGATCTACTTTGCTTCCAATTCTGATGGCCTTATGTAGTAGGTATATTGTGGGGCTCAGTACCACAGTCTCCTTTATCACCTGAGCAAGGTACTCCAGGAATGTCCCTTGTGTGTGTTATATGAGCCTTTCTGTTGTAGTTGAGTCTTGATTGCTGTTGACCCCTCCATGTGTGGAATTGACCTTCAGGGTGGTTGACTGTGAGGATAGATCCAACCACAATGTATGAGCTTCTGGGTGGGTGTTGACCACCTGAAGCAGAATTTACCTCAGTGGGGTCTGGTGCCAGCCAAGACCTCCATCTGGATGTGCAATTTGTGGAGCTAATTTGGTCCTGTTTTGATGTGGTATGAAGTCCACCATCAAATATGTTGTTTCTGGGGCCTCTTGGGAGGCTCTTCAGTGCAGCTCAATGTCAGGCACTGCCTGTGACTGGCCCTGAGCTACTTTTTTAGAGGTACAAAGTGATTCACAATTTGTGTTTGCCTCTGTTGGGCCTGGGGGTGTTTGTGTGATAGGCCAAGGTTCACCTCAAGCCAGCAACAATCCTGGTAGCTGATTAGCAAATGGTCCAAGGCACTCTGAGATCTGCTTCCACCTGCCAGCTGCCTTTCAGGCTCAGTCACTGAAAGGGCCTCTTGCACTGCATGAATTTCATGAGGCTGGTTCTCAGTGAGTCACCAGGCAGGAATGAAAGGTATTTACAAGACTGATAAAGATTCAAACTTGGTGCCAGTGCTGGGTCTGAGGTTACTTAGTAAAAGTCCCAGGGTACGGCAAGGCCAGTTTCTACTTATCGAATGCCCACAGACCTTTGTGTTGTGAGCCTAGCAGTGTTTACCAGGCCCAAACAGATAAAGATTTGGCCATGTGAAGGGAGGGCACTACATAGGAAAGGTGGCACCAGTCTAGACATGTGAGGGGAAAAATGGGCCCCACACTAGAGGGACACAACTCTGTCTGTCCCCAATTCTGACCCAACCTCCTTGATAGCCCTAGCTTGGCAGGGCAGGTCTGCAATGAGTCAGGAGATTGAAGCTAGTGTATATCCTGTGGGGAGGGGAGCAAGTAGCACTGCTCTTGCTTGTGGGAAGGAAGGGAACGGCCCCCATCTCAGAGTCTCACAACTTAGTCTCTGACACCCTCTGAGTCTGCCCAGACCTCTATACCAGGGACCCAAGCAGCTGACTCCTCCACAAGGCAGAGTGACACGGAGAAAGAAAGGTGGGGTTATTGCATTCCCCCAGGCTTAAGTTATATGGCAGGGAGTGCTCCACCCAAGAAAGATGGTATCTGTGGAGAGGACTGAGTCTTCCCTCCCCCAGAGCCCAGGGTAAGTGGCTGTGAGTGAGATTTTTTGCACTGGCCCTTTAAGAGGGTGCCTAGGTCTAATAGACTCCTGTCTCTCCTTGGGAGAGAATTTGTGTTGCCGATTTTCACAGAGAGATGTTAGCAAGCTCCTCTTCCAGACTCTGGTGCTCTGGGCTGGGGAGGCCAGCACGGGGTTTGAGAATCCACGCTTCTCAGGAGGAACCTTTGTAGCTGAGATATCCCTCTGGAGTCTCAGCCATCCGTTTCTCGTGTCTCTGCCCTTCTTACTAGCCTCAATGTGGCTCCTTCTATAAGTCCTTCACTAGAAGACTTCTGTTCAGCTAGTCTTCAGTTGGTTATTCAGGCTGATTTTTTTTACATTTGAGTTGTAATTCTAGTTTGGTCCTAGGAGGAGGTGAGTGTAACAGCCACTTACTCTGCTGTTCTCCTGGATCTCTCTTTTAAATTAGTTCTTAGTGGTATCAAATCTTGTTATGTTGCAATAGCTAATGGATCATTGTTATTAAAAGCTAAATATCTCTAACATTTTAATTATGTATTTTTATTTAGGAACTAACACTAATGCTGGGTAACAGCCTGTGGCATAAGAATTTAGGAAACTTACAGCAATAACAGCCTGTGGCATAAGAATTTAGGAAACTTACAGCAATCAGGCTTTGTAATTCTTAGGAAGTGAGGGCATTTTCAAATTAAAGTTGGAATGGCTATTGTGTACTTGACCATTGGTGTCTTTTCAGTTGAGGGGCTAACATATGGAAATATATGGGCATTTTACCAGAGTTTGTAATGGATTGGATACAAAAGGTGAAAGAGAAGTGTTAACATTTACCCCTAGAGTTTGGCTTGCATAACAGAATAAATAGGTTGGTGGCTGCTGTCTTGTTTAGTTAGATGTGCAATAACAATGTACATAGAGTAGGTGGTTTATAAACAGCAGATATTTATTTCTCAAAGCTATGCATCCTAAAAGTCTGAGATCAGAGTGCCAGTATGATCAGGTTCTGATGAACACCATCATTCATGTTGCAAACTGCTGTCTTCTTGAATCTTCATGTAGCAGAAAGAGGGCAAGGGAACTCTCTGGGGTCCCTTTTATCAGGGCACTAATTCCACTCATAACAGCTCTGCCCTCATTGTCCATTTACTTCCCAAAGGCCCCACTTGCTGGGCAGGGATAGCAAGAATGCCATTGGATGTTATGATATATAATTAAAAATGATGTCTGTGAAAGGAAGATATATTTTGGAAGCTATTAGTGTATAAATTGTTCATCAAAAGCATGGGAGTAAACTGGACTACTCAAAAAGACTAAAAAGAGGAGAAATTAGTGTGCCAAGATTGAGGCACGAGGTATTTAATCATTTATTGGCTTAGTAAACTAGGTGACTCTTGAAAACAAGACCAACTAAAAACAGTCAAAATGTGTAAAGACATTCAGAAAAGGGAATGACGCAGCAACTAAGGACGCAAAATAATTAAAAGTCTGCTGACATTAGAAAGAGGAATAAATAATGATAATAACATTTAACATGTACTGAATGATTAGTGTTTCCCTAGGGCTAAGCACTTTACCTGGAATGATTCACTAGTCTTCAGTAGTACCATGAGGTGAATACTATTATCTTCATTTATAAATGAGGAAAACAACACTTAGAAAAAGTAAAAAACATAGTCAAATTAAGATAGTAGTGATTGGTACATGTGGAATTGGAACCCAGGCAATATGAATCCAGAGATTGTACACTTAGCCTAAGTACTCCATTATATCCAAGACGTCTGAAAAAATACTGAATTTTCTCCTATACATGAAGAACAAACAAGACTTTGTCAAAGCAGAAAGGACTGATGGCTGTAAAGGTGTGCACATATCTTCTGCACACACACTTGAGGTTCCATTGACTGACAGAATGAGGCAATATTGACTTCCCTGGGTTCTCCAAACTTCAGTAGTTATGTAAGGATCCTTGAATTACAAGAGAACTATAAAAGTGATATTGCATATGGGATTTTTGTTGGTTCTGATATGATATTGAAAAGTTATGTCCCAGTTTTTGTTTAGGGAATTATGCATCCTGAGATATCAATTTAGGGGTTTAAGTGAAGCTAATCTCTTCCCCAGTTGCACTAGGGTTGCATAAAAAAACAGTGTCATGTTCAGTTGCCAGATGGATTGATTGATATTGAGTCCCTTAATATATAAAACTCTGTTTTAAAAAAAATTTGGGCCCTGGTTGGTATGGCTCAGTGGATTGAGCGTGGGCTGCAAACCAAAAGGTCGCCAGTTCGATTCCCGGTCAGGGCACATGCCTGAGTTGTGGGCCAGGTTCCCAGTAGGGGGCGCATGAGAGGCAACTACACATTAATGTTTCTCTCTCTCTCTTTTTCTTCACTTCCCTTCTCTCTAAAAATAAATGATAAAATCTAAAAGAAATTTGGAATTCTCTCTTAAGATAGTAGAAAAAGAACTCATCTAAATCTGCTGCCTTGCTTTCTTCCAGAAGGTTAATTCCTTGCTTCTACCCTTAATCTGCAGAAATTACAATGTTATGCTTCTAGAATGCTGTGGCATGTTGAAAGAGAAGCATGGACTCACGAATGTGGATCCAAGGTGACTGTCCAGAGAACTTAAGTTACAGCTACTCTACACACATTTAAAATCCCCATATTATTTAAATTAGGTAATGTGTGTTCACATTTGGACATCATCCATTCCTTTGTGTATTGTAGCTCTGTAAGAGCACTTTCAGGATAGATGATTTCTTAGAAGAAGCCACAGAAACCAGAAAATCTATCAAACTCAAAATTACAGTTCATGACAGTGAAAAGATACAGGTTAAAATCAGCAGAGGGAAAGGGCACATAGGGAGGAGTCCATGTGACAAAAGGCACAAGTTTTCAGTTATTCCCTTCTGTGTTGTTACACAGACGGTGCTTAATTCTTCCTGCATTTATGTGTGATGACACATGCAAAATATTGACAACCTTGGTCACATAAGCACAGAGTATTTCCAACACTGATGTTAGTTACTCTATCTCCAGACCCGACAGAGGTCAAATGGGGACACCATGCCTGAATGCCCTAGGCATATGAAAACATACATTCACCATAAATCACATTGTTAGCATAAACTATCTGGTGTGGCCTAAAACATCAGATATATAGAGATACTCTTATCAGGCAGGATATTCCAGCTCATGGTTATATCCTAGGAGCTAGAAAACAACCTTAGGCAACTATAGGCCTTCGAACAATCTTGTTCTCAGAGTTAACCATTTAATGCACAGTATATGAGGTCTGTCCAGAAAAAAAGTCCAGCCACTGTTAATATAACGAGAATGGTTTGTGCAACATAGATATAACCTCTCAGCTAAGGAGAGTGGACTGGAATGCACATGCGTGAACAATGATGACTTCACTATTTGTCAGTGGGGGGTGGTAGACACAGCTGAGTGAGCATGTGTATTGTGTGGCCCTCGCATTCAAAATAACTGAGGAAGTAGAGCAATGAATCTGCATCACATTTTGTGTTAAGCTTAAGCATTCGTCCATGGAAACTATTAGGATGATTCAGAAGGCTGCAGTTATGGGCAACTGGTGATTGGCAGCTTCATCACAAGGCACCCACTCATGCACCACGTCTTGTGCAGAGTTTTTTGGTAAAACATCAAATCCCCCAGGTGACTCAAACCCCCTACAACCCAGATTTGGTGTCCTGTGACTTCTGGCTTTTCCCCAAACTAAAATCACCTTTGAAAGGGAAGATATTTTATACCATTGATGAGATTCAGGAAAATATGATGAGGTACCTGATGGCAATTGGGAGAACTGTATGAGGTCTCAAGGTACCTAGTTTGAAGGGGATTGAGGGGTCATTCTTCTATGTACAATGTTTCTCGTACCTTTTATCTTCTTCAATAAATGTCTCTATTTTTCATTACACATGGTTGGATACCTTCTGAACAGACCTCATATCTGTATATTTTTGTTATTTTTACATATGGTATTTGCTCCTGTATAATATCTTAGTAATTTCTACTATATATGTAAATTAATTATAACTATTTATTTTTGTTTCCATTTTATAAAATATTTTATCTATTTTAATAACTTTTAGTTGTTTAGCAGTGCCTATAATATATGCATTCATAACTATTTACACATCTACAAAGTAGTTAACTTTGAGTATTTTTTTTAATTTTAACTTTTAATTGTTATTCAATTACAGTTGTGTGCCTTTTCTCCCCATCCCTCCACCCGACCCCAGCTAAACCCCCCTCCCTCCCCCACCTGATTTTGGAGATCAGGCCCTTGTCTGAGGTATCATTAGCAAATATGTTTTCCCATACTGTTGGTTCTCTTTGTAATTTGGTGCTGTTTTCTTTAGCCATGCAGAAGCTTTTTATTTTGATGAGGTCCCATTTGTTTATTCTTTTTTTTATGTCCCTTGCTTTAGGGGACATGTCTGTGAGGAGGTTGCTGCGTGGAATGTCTGAGATTTTCCAGCCAATGTTTTCCTCTAGGACTTTTATGGTGTTACGACTTATATTTAAGTCTTTTATCCATCTTGAGTTTATTTTCGTGTATGGCGTAAGTTGGTGATCGAGTTTCATTTTATTGCACGTAGCTGCTGTCCAGATCTCCCAACACCATTTGTTGAAGAGGCTGTTTTTGCTCCATTTTATGCTCCTGCCTCCTTTGTCAAATATTAATTGACCATAAAGACTTGAGTTTATTTCTGGCCTCTCTGTTCTGTTCCATTGGTCTATGTGCCTGTTTTTATGCCAGTACCAGGCTGTTTTGATGACAGTGGCCTTGTAATACAGTTTGTTATCAGGTATTGTGATCCCTCGTGCTTTGTTCTTCTTTCTCAAAATTGCTGCAGCTATTCGGGGTCATTTATGGTTCCATATAAATTTCTGAAATGTTTGTTCTATATCTGTGAAATATGTCATGGGTACTCTAATAGGGATTGCATTGAATCTATAAATCGCTTTGGGTAGTATGGCCATTTTGATGATGTTAATTCTTCCAATCCATGAACATGGTACATGCTTCCATTTGTTTGTGTCTTCCTTAATTTCTTTCTTCAGTGTTGTGTAGTTTTCTGAGTACAGGTCTTTTACCTCCTTGGTTAGGTTGTTTCCTAGGTACTTTATTTTTCTTGTTGCTATATCAAATGGGATTTTTTTCCTGATTTCTGTTTCTGCAGTTTCGTTGTTGGTATACAGCAATGCCTTTGATTTCTGAGTATTGACTTTGTATCGAGCTGTTTTGCCCAATTCATTTATTAGGTCGAGTAGTTTTTTGGTGGAGTCTATAGGATTTCCCATGTACACTATCATGTCATCTGCAAACTGTGACAGTTTCATTTCCTCTGTTCCAATTTGTTTGCCCTTTATTGCTTTTTCTTGTCTGATTGCTGTGGCTAGGACTTCCAATACTATGTTGAATAGGAGTGGTGAGAGAGGGCATCCTTGTCTTGTTCCTGATCTTAGTGGGAAACCTCTAAGTTTTTGTCCATTGAGTATGATGTTGGCTGTAGGTCTCTCATATATGGCCTTTATTATGTTGAGGAATGCTCCCTCTATTCCCACTTTGCTGAGTGTTTTTTTCAGAAATGGGTACTGTATCTTATCAAATGCTTTTTCCACATCTATTGATATGATCATGTGTTTTTTGTCTTTGCTGTTGTTGATGTGATGTATTATGTTTATTGATTTGCGAATATTGTACCATCCTTGCATCCCTGGGATGAATCCCACTTGGTCATGGTGGATGATCTTTTCAATGTATTGCTGAATGTGGTTTGCCAATATTTTGTTGAGAATTTTAGCGTCTATGTTCATCAGCGATATTGGCCTGAAGTTTTCCTTCTTCGTTGTGTCTTTATCTGGTTTTGGGATTAGGATGATGCTGGCTTCATAAAAAGAGTTTGGGAGTCTTCCATCAGTTTTGATTTTTTCAAATAGTCTATGAAGGATAGGGGTTAGCTCTTCCTTAAATGCTTTGTAGAATTCTCCTGTGGAACCATCTGGTCCAGGGCTTTTGTGTGTTGGGAGTTTTTGGATGATTGCTTCAATTCCATCTGCTGTTATTGGTCTGTTCAGGTTTTCTGCTTCTTCTTCATTCAGTTTTGGAAGGTTATGTTTTTCTAGAAATGTGTCTATTTCACCTAGGTTTTCAAATTTCTTGGCATACAGTTCTTCGTAGTAATTTCTTACAATCCTTTGTATTTCTGTGGTATCAGTTGTAATCTCTCCTCTTTCATTTCTAATTGTGTTTATTTGGATCTTCTCTCTTTTTTTCTTGATGAGCCTACTTAAAGGCTTGTCGACTTTGTTTATCTTTTCAAAGAACCAGCTCCTGGATTCATTGATCCTTAGAATTGTGCTGTAAGTCTCTATGTCATTTAACTCTGCTCTGATCTTGGTTATTTCCTTCCTTCTGCTTGCTCTGGGCTGTCTTTGTTGTTGTTCCTCGAGTTCTTGTAGACATAGGGTTAGGTTGTTAGGTTGTTAGGCCTGTATTGCTATGAACTTCCCTCTCAGGGCTGCCTTTGCTGTGTCCCATAGGTTTTGGGTTGTTGTGAGTTCATTTTCATTTGTTTCCAGAAAGTTTTTGATTTCTTCCCTAATCTCGTTATTGACCCATTCATTATTTAGTAGCATGCTATTCAGTCTCCATGAGTTTGAGTGTTTTGGGTTTTTTCCTTTGGGGTTCATTTCTAGTTTCAGTCCCTTTTGGTCAGAGAAGATGCTTGATATGATTTCAATTTTCTTGAATTTGTTGAGGCTTGCTTTGTGTCCTATCATGTGGCCTATCTTTGAAAAAGTTCCATGGACACTTGAAAAGAATGTGTATTTTGCTTCTTTGGGATGAAAAGCTCTATATTTATCAGTTAAGTCCATTTCCTCTAGGGTATTGTTAAGTGACACAATATCCTTCTTGATATTTTGTTTGGAAGACCTGTCCATTTTTGATAGTGGGGTGTTAAAATCCCCTACTATAATTGTGTTGCTGTCAATATCTTTCTTGAAATCCTCCAAGATTTTCTTTATGTATTTGGGTGCTCCTATGTTGGGTGCATATATATTTATAATGTTTATGTCTTCTTGGTGGATTCTTCCTTTGAGTAGTATGAAGTGACCTTCTGGATCTCTCTTTATGGCCCTTCTTTGGAAGTCTATTTTGTCTGATATGAGTATTGCTACCCCTGCTTTTTTTTCCTGTCCGTTTGCTTGGAAAATTTGTTTCCAGCCCCTCACTTTCAGTCTGTGTAAGTCTTTTGTCCTGAGATGGGTTTCTTGTAGGCAGCATATGTGTGGGTCATGTTTTCTTATCCATTCAGCTGTTCTATGTCTTTTGATTGGAGCATTTAATCCATTTACATTTAAGGTTATTATCGATAGGTAGTTATTCATTGCCATTATTTCCTACCTGTGTTCCTCTGTCTTTCTCTTTTCCTTCCTTTCCTTAAAGCAGTCCCTTTAGCATCTCTTGCAGAGCTGGTTTGGTGGAGCTGTATTCTTTTAGACTTCTTTTGTCTGGGAAGCTCTTTATTTGGTCTTCTATCTTAATTGAGAGCCTTGCTGGGTAAAGTAGTCTTGGTTGCAGGCCTCTGGTTCTCAGTACTTGGAATATTTTTTGCCATTCTCTTCTGGCTTGGAGCGTTTCCATTGAGAAGTCAGTTGCTAACCTTATTGGGGCTCCCTTGTATGTTACTTCCTGTTTCTCCCTTGCTGCCTTTAAGATCCTCTCTTTGTCTTGGAAATTTGCCATTTTAATTATGATGTGTCTTGCAGTGGGTCTCTTTGGGTTCCTCTTGCTTGGGACTCTCTGCGTTTCTTGGATTTGGGTGATTTTTTCTCTCCTCAGATTAGGGAAATTTTCCATGATTACTTTTTCAAACAGGTTTTCTATCCCTTGCTCTTCTTCTTCTCCTTCTGGTATTCCTATTATACTGGTATTGTTACGTTTCATGTTGTCCTGCATTTCCCTTATTGCCTCTTCATTCTTTCTGAGCCTCTTTTCCTTTTCTTGCTCTTTCTGGGGTTTTTTTTTTTACTTTGTCCTCCAGCTCGCTGATGTGATCCTCTGCTTCATCAAGTCTGCTTTTCATTCCTTCTACTGTGTTCTTCAATTCAGAAATTGTATTCTTCATTTCCTCTTGGCCCTTGTTGATAGTTTCTATTTCCTTTTTCATGTTGATATAGTTTGCAGTGAGTTCATTGTAGTTTCCCTGTAGTTTCTGGTAGTTCTCTTTGAGCTCAGAGAGCTCAGTGAGCTTCCTGATGACCATTGCTTTGAACTCAGTATCTGATAGTTGATTTGCCTCTTTTTCGGTTAGTATTCTTTCTGAGACTTCCTCCTTTCCTTTCATTTGGGAATTGTTTCTTTGTCTTTCCATTGTTTGTGAGGCTCTTCTTGTTGGCCTCTGCTTCTTAAATTGCTTTGTTCTGACTCCCTGGATTTATGATATGAACTTCTATGGTAGAATGCCAATGGGATTCGGTGGTGCTGTCTCCTTACTCTCCTGTGCTCACTGGTCTTGAGCTGACGTTTATGTGTTTAACACGGTCTAACTCTAGTCTTTTCAGCACTCCAGGTTTTGTTGTCTCACCTGTGGGAAAAAGAGAAAGGGGGGAGAAAGAAAAAAAAAACACACAAAAAAAAACACACAAAAAAAAACAAAACAAAGATGGGAAGGAGGGAAAAAGGAAATAGGAAAGGAGGAAAGGAAGGAAGGAGGGAAGAAGGAATAAAGAAAGATCGGAGGCAAGATAAGAAGGAATTTTAACAAAAATTAAAACATAGAAATAGATAAAAGAAGGCAGGAAGAAGACATAAAAATGGTAAAGGATGGGAGGAAGAAGGAATGAAAAAAAAGAAAAAAAGGAGAGAGGAAGAAGGAATTCAGAGGGAAAGGAAAAAAAAGAAAAAAGATAAAAAAAAAAAATCTTCTGTTGGCTTTAAACCGGTCAGGTTATATCTGCTGGTGTCCTGTCTGTGCAAAGGGAGGGGGTGGTTGGAAGGATTGGTTTCACTTTTCTCCCTTCCTGGGTCACACTCTTCGCTGTTTTGTAGGTGTGGTCCCTGGCAGTCAATCAGGCCGTTGATCAGCCACTCCAGCAGCTTTGTTCTTGGGACTCGCAAGCGGCGGCTCCAGCCGCTTTGGCTTGGTACGCGTGCGGCGCAGCAGGGGAATCCAGCCGCTTTGGGTTTGTGACGTATTTTGTGCCCTGAGCACGCCGCCGGCCGACCAATCGAGCTGCCTGGGCTTGGGAAGCTGGCGCGCAGGCGGCAGGTTCAGCCGCCTTGGAGTTAGGACACTCGCCAGCAGCTTTGTGTTTGGAAAACGCGTACCCAGCCGGCCCTGCACTTGGTGAGCGCGCAACCCGCAGCGCCTGAGGTTCTATGCTTGGGGGCCCGATCCAGCCGCCCTGGGCTTGAGTCTCTGGAGCGGGCAGGGCCGCCCTGGGACTGAATCACGCGGCACTCGGTTCCGAGGTTTTGGGCCTGGGGGTGGAGCAGCTAGCCTCAGCTCCAAATGACCTCGGAGGTTTCAGGTGTGGGCGCCCCTCCGGGGTTTCATGTATGGGCCCCGTTCGCTAATCTGCGCGCGCGTGCGACCGGACCTCAGGTGAGCGCCGTCACTCCGGTGCTGTTTATCCCCCCCACTCGCAGTCCAGGGGCGGAGGGGGGAGGGGCGCCAGTGGCCTCGGTTACTACGGAGAGTTCTCTAACTAGCCCCTGAGTGTCTCTATTTTCTTTTTCTTTTTGAGAAATTCCTCCTTTTCAAGCTCCCCTGGTCCAATCAAGCACCTGGCTGCTCACAGCGCAGCCTGGCCCTCTCCCAAGACTCCTGCCGCAGCCCCTGCGCCAGGGCTGGCGCTTCTGCCACCCTTGTACCGCGCGTTCCCGGGTCCCGGGGACCTTATTGTCCTTGAGCACTCTTCTTACCGTCAGATCTTTCAATGTCCTCTATCTTTGGTCTCTGATCTTCATATATGCTGGAGTACTGTTGGCTGTTCACTCTGCTCCTCAGATCAGCTAGGTATTTCCCTGTCGCTGAGGGGAAGTGGATTCCGCTCCCACCTATGTTGCCGCCATCTTCCAACTAGCCTCTGCTTCTTAAATTGATCTATTCTGACTCCCTGGGGTATGGTATTAACTTCTATGGTAGAATGCCAATGGGATTCAGTGGTGCTGTCTGCTTAATCTCCTGTGCTCACTGGTCTTGAGCTGACCTTTATGGGTGTAACACAGTCTAACTCTGGTCTTTTCAGCACTCCAGGTTTTCTTATCTCACCTGTAGGAAAAAGAGAAAGGGGGGGGGGGGAGAAAAAAAAAGAAGAAGGGAAGGAGGGAAAACAGGAATAGAAAAGGAAAGGAAGGAAGGAAGAAGGAATAAAGAAAGATCGGAGACAAGATAAGAAGGGATTTTAACAAAAATTAAAACAAAAGAATAAGAGAAGGCAGGAAGAAGGCATAAAAAAGGTAAAGGATGGAAGGAAGAAGGAATAAAAAAAGAAAGAAGTACAGAAAGGAAGAAGGAATTCAGGGGGGAAGGGGGAAAGAAAAAAAAAGTCTTCTGGTGGCTTTAAACCAGTCAGGTTAGTTCTGCTGGTCTTCTTGTCTGTGAAACGGGACGGGGTGGTTGGAAGGATTGGTTTCACTTTTCTCCCTTCCTGAACCACACTCTTTGCTGTTGTTCAGCCTCCAGTCCAGTTCCTCAGGGTCCTTCTGCTTCCCACTAGGCCTTTAGTTCACCAGCTGTGCTGTCCTTGAGTTGCACCAATTAGGGGCAACTCACACTCCCCCTTCTTGCTCTTTGCTGTCTTAGATGCTAGGGGCTCTCGGTGCTGCTATGTGGTAGTTCAGCCCCCTACTGGGTGGAGTCTTTCCAGGGAATGCAGTCTCCCCTAGCCGTGCAGCTCCCCTCTGCTGGGTGTTCTGCCTTCCTCCTAGAGAGCCAGTAGGCCCTGCAGGGCTCTGTGCGCAGGGGCTAGGTAGGAGTTGTTCCGTACTGGTGCTTTTAGGTGTGGTCCCTCGCAGGCAGCCAGGCAGTTGATCAGTAGATTAGCGGCTTTGGGCCTGAGTGGCGCGTGGTCGGCTGGTCTGCCGCTTTGGGCGTGAGTCCTGTGTGGCCTGCCGATCCAGTGGCTTTGGGCATGAGTGGCGTGGCCCTGAGTCATGGGGCTGGTCTGCTGCTTTGGGCCTGTGCGTGGGGCAGCTAGCCTCTGCTCTTGGTGCGCACTCACCCGAGGTTTCAGGTGTGGGTGGCCAGCTGGGGTTTCAGTGGTGGGCCCCCAGTCCGCTAATCTGGGTGCACGCAACCGGGCTTCAGGTGAGCACTGGGGCTGGTTATCCCGCCTTCACAGTCCAGGGGCTGAGGAGGGAGGGGCGCCAGAGGTCGCGGCTGCTGCAGAGAGTTCTCTAACTAGCCATTGAGTGCCTCTATTTTCTTTTCCTTTTTGAGAAATTCTTCCTATTTAAGCCCCCCTGGTCCAAACAAGCACTTGGCTGCTCACACAGCCCAGCCTGGCTCTCTCCCAAGAATCCTGCATCAGACCCTGCACCCTGGCCGGGGGCTTCAGCCGCCCTGGTCCCCGCACTGGTCCCAGGGACCTTATTGTCCTTAAGCACTCTTCTTACCGTCAGATCTTTCAACGTCCTCTATCTTTGGTCTCTGATCTTCATATATGCTGGAATACCATTGGCTGTTCACTCTGTTCCTCAGATCAGCTAGGTGTTTCACTGGTACAAAGGGGACGTGGACGCCGCTCCCACCTATCTCACCGCCATCTTCCGCCTCCTCCCCCAATTTCTTATCTTTGAGTATTTTTTGATATCGTTAGTCCTTATTTCTTATTTTTGTCTAATTAAATTGATTTGAACTTGTGGGAAAACTTTTAGATGATTGAGGTGATAATTTTCTCATTGCTAACCTAAATGAGAAAATTAATAATCCTTCAGTATATGCAACAAATTTAACATGAGAGAAATCAAAATAGAATTTTTATGAATTAAATATTGTGACTACACATATATACATAAGAGATTAAGAAATGTGCCCAGGTCTTTGTGGCTCTGTTTGTTGGAGCATTGTCCCATAGACCAAAAGGTTGCAGGTTCGATTCCTGGTCAGGGCACATACATAGGGTGTGGGTTCAATGCCTGGGTGGGGCATGTACAAGAAGGGAATTGATCAATGTAGCTCTCTTACAAGATCTCTCTCTGTCTCTCTCTCTCTCTCTTTCTCTCTCCCTCCCTCCCTCCCTCCCTGTCTCCCTCTCTCTGTAAAAGCACTGAAAAACAAATATCCTCGGATGAGGATAAAAAAGAAAGAAAGGAAAATGTGACAAAGTCCTTATGAAGTTCTATTTCAATCATTAAGAAAACAAAAAAAACCAAATACTCTAGGAAAAAAATAGAAAGTGCTTCAGAAATGAGAAGAAAAATGAATTCAACCATGATAAATACTGAAATAATAAAAACACGAACAGTAGACAAACTAGAAAACACTAACAAAAATATGACAATAAAAAATGTGCAAATCTGTACTTCTTAATCCCATCACCATTTTCATCCAAATTGGCAGTTACAGAATAGTGATGGGGATGTAAAGTAGAGCATAGGTAATACAGTCAATGATATTGTAATAACTATGTATGGTGTCAGGTAGGAACTAGACTTATGCAAGGATCACATTGTAAGTTATATAAATGTCTAAAAACTGTGTTGTATGCTGAAACTAATACTGGGGTATCTTCGTATTCATCATACCAAGTACTTGGTATCTTGGTACGTTGGAGTTCATTCCAGAACTTGTGACAAGTGCTAAAACTGATGAGCTACTGTGAGACTGACATGTTGACCTCTGTTGCATCACAAGAGAGGAGCGCCAAATGGCAAACAAGCACTGAGTGCTAACACAATGCTATGAGTACAGAGTTTGATGAGTTCTGGAGCCGACGAGTACTGAGTTATCATTGTATAATATTGAATGTCAACTATAATTTAAAAATAAAATAAAATTAACATAAATAAAATTTAGTTCAAATAATTAATTGGAAATATCTTTTTTGCTTTTCCCACTATCTAGTTCCCAATTTTCTGGTGTCTCTTTAAGAAACAATCCCTTAGTGTCAGTCCCAAGTTTAAGTAAAGCTGACACTTTCCTACACTCCAAGGGAGGAAATCTGACTGCATCAATTAATTCTCCATACCCCTGGCCAAATTGCTTGCTCTAGAAGACAGTCCATAATCCACATTAGATCAGTGTGATGTCTTCTTGACATAGATGGAAAGACAAGGGGTTTTGTTTTGTTTTGTTTTTGTTGTTTTTTTTCTGCTGCTTTTGGTAAAGTTGTACAGGAAAGCAATGGCTCTCAAGGTGGCTGCACAATAAATCCAGGGGGAATTTAAAACTCCTATCACCCAGATCATGACCTATACCAAGTAAATCAAAATTTCTGGTTTATAAAACCTGTACTTCAGTTGTGTTGAAAACCTATGGTTCAGAGTACTGATTCTCAGTTGTTGGTATATATCTGAGTCAATGGTGGGCTTGACAAAATCCAGATTTTGTAACCCAACCGCCCAGACAGATATATACAAAAACATATATATACACACATACATATACACTTATACACATGCATATACACACATATACAGATACAGACATATATATATACATATATACACACATATATGGACATGTATATATGTTTGTGTACATGTCTCTCTGTGTATGGTATGTGTGTATACCTGTATACATGCATATGTGTGTGTGTGTTTGTGTGTGTGTGTATATATATATATATATATATATATATATATATATAAAAGACATATGAGCTTTTCTTTTTCATTAGGTATGGGTAAGTGAGCCTGGGAATTTATATCTCTATTAGTTGCCCAGAGGATGCTGATTCTACGACCAAACTTTGAGAATCACAGCTTGAGTACATGAATATGAAGGGCTGAGTATGACCTAGACAAAGATGCTTTGTTTTTGAAGAAACAAAAATATTAAATGTTTAACAAAAAAAGTCATAAACCTTAGGTAACTGAAGTGTTACATGTGGATCATAGTGGAGGCCTGACAACATCTTCCATTTCTTGGAAGATTCCAGTTTATGCCACTTTTGCTATTTAGTGATAACATTTTGGGGCTGTGACTATGGTCAACATGACTAGTAATGATACTATGTTGTCTGCTTATATTAAAACAGTCCTGTCACAGAACCCTGTCAATGCTGCTCTGGAACGGTTGTGGGGTTCAATGGCCTGCCACCAACAAATGTGACTCCCAGTGCAAGATTTTGGTGAAAAAGGAAAGGGGTTGTTTATTTAAAGGTTATACAGATTTAGAATAAATGGCAGCTTTCTGCTGTTAAGCCCCACTCCCTTTAAAACATCTCAAAACACATAGTCCTGCCTGCCTTTGCCAACCAAGGCCAATTTCAGGATATGGCACTCAGAGGTACTGTCTTTCAGTAAAGCACATCTGTAGATCAGCATTCCCAGTTACAGTTAAGCTCCAACCATCTCTCAAGTGTTTGGGTAGTCAGGCAGGTCCCCTGCCGCACTGCCAGCTCCAGTGACCCACTGAACTTCTGACTTTCAGACCTCCTCTCTCACTGCAGACCTTATGGTTCTCTCTCCTGATTTTCAGCCTGCCCTCATTTAAATGCTCCACGCAGAACTTCCTCCATGGTCTCATATCTGGACTATCCTATGCTGCATTTGTGTCCATCATTTTTGCCAGTTCCCCAACATCTTTTACCTTCTTTTGGCTGCCATCTTTAGTCAGGACAAAACTTCCCAGTGATGCACAGGTGTCCATGTTGGGCATCTGTCTCCTGCCTCTTGCACAGACATTATATGAGGTCCCAGCCCCCTCCCCCTGATATGTCACAAGCCCCTGACCATTGTCAGTCACAGTTCACCCTGTGCAGCAGCCCTCTTCCCTTCAGGAAGGCACAGCTATTAACTTGCCATTGTTATACAATGTGTCTCAAATGCCATATCGTATCATCCACTTCCCTCTTCCCCCAATCAAGGAATGTGTGGGTTATTATTCTATTTTCAGGGGACTCAAGCTCTGCACCCCATTACAATACCAATGCTCGATATTTCTCATCTCATTTCAGCTTCATCATCTGGGAAAGGTATTGAAATATGTCCATTCAGGCAGTAAAGAAACTGAGGATCAAAAACCAATGTTTCCTCAGGTCAGTGGTCAAATATGCCACAGAGCTCCAATTGATGAGAACCCAGGACCCCAAACCCAAACTCTTGAAGGAGATGAGGAAGAATTATGACACCAGAGGGAGGTGTCTGCCCTGTGTCCTTTCTGGCAGGTAGACACCATGTCTACAGTCAATCTCAGGCCACAGCAGTACACAGCCTTTACTGCTTTGTGGGAATTTCAGATCTTTCTCTGTGTCTCTGGGAGGGGTGCTGTAACCAGACTCCCACTGTGCTAGTAATTCAAGTGTTTTGAATTAAAGGTGCTATGGGTGGGACATCTCTGCAAACCCGCCTTGTTCTGGATTATGAAGGCCACTGCTCCTTCCTGTTGTAGAAGAGTTTGTACCCCAATGTCCAAGGCCAAAAGCCAAAATGCTGACTACCCTCCTCTTGTGAAGTGTGATGTTCATGTTATCTATCAGAGGGCCTGACCAGAACTGTGTCTGCAGACCTTAGCTCACTTCTCAAGCCACAGGTGTGCAAGTGTCCAAGTGGTAAAGGGGGAAAGAATATTTTGAGAAGGTTCTGTATGGCAGGAATGCTCTCCAAGCACACGAAAGAGGGGAATGTCTGCCTTTCCCTGGTTTCAAGCCTGGTGCCAGAGGATTTAGAATGTTTACCCCACTGAGGCCAGATCAGCAGTATCCTCACTGCAGACACAGTGAGTGGTCTTTTGTCCTATTAAAGGAATAGGCTTCCTGAGCAAGTGGTTTGGTGGAGATAACTGTTTGGATTATTCATCCTAGATAGAACTTCATATTTTCTGTTGAAATATTCTCGGATTATAACAAGGAGTTTTCAATCCCAGAGATTGGTGAAGGAACTCACACATGTGGAAATTTCTCATGTGCACTTTAGTATCCTAGAATAATGGATGTATTCATATTGGCTGTTCTGCAGGCTCTGAAACTTCAGTGGCCTGGGGAGGATCTCTTCCACCAAAGCAATACAGTATGTGTTGTCTCATATTCAGTTATGGGGATCTACAAGGTTAGCATACATTGTAATAGACTATAGGATTTTACAACCCATAACAGGACCCTCTTCTATCCCCAGAATTTCTGATGCAATACAATTAAAATGGGGCCTTAAATTTAGCAATTCTAACAAGTGCACAAATAATGTGGGTGCTGTTATTTTTTAGAACATCTGCTTTAATATCTAGAGCTACCATTTGAAAGAAAGTTATCTGAGTATTAAACCAGCATAAATAAATGGGGAAACTAGTGATTTTTGATGATGATGTCTCTGAGTACCTAGTGTCAGGAATACTAGAATGATAGGAAACTCACCATTTGTTTTCTTTTAATTTAAAGGAAATAAACTAATTCAATTTCAAGTGAAAACATTCCAGGTGAAGCAGAATTGTAAATGACTATTTCAAATGTATATATTTTGAGCTAAATTAAAATTTGACAACTTTGTTAAAAATTGATCAGATAGCTAAAAAAATCCAACAAATCTGTAATTAGTTGCAACCATGCAGTCTTAGGAAATGCAATAATATTTTTCTGTAACAAAAATGTTGAAAATACATTAATTTTGCAGCAGTTTTCTGAAAGTTTCCAAGGTACGCAGAAGGGAAATGAATCTGCCGATTAAGAATGATTCTCTTTTGAATCATATAATTAGTTCCTTAGACCCAACATTTTTAGGGATGCATATGTGAATTTGTAAGAGAGATTAAAAAGAAATGGATTAGACTTAAAGCTATGAAATAGTATTTGAAAGTAAACTGTTAAAATGGACCCATGTTTACATAGTAGGTTACATTTTTATCATGGTAAAATGCTTTTTGAATATATTGAATATTCAAAAAATGCTTTTCATCTTTAGACACTGGTAATGGACATTGCCATTTTTCTTGTAACCATTTTCCATAAGGTTTTATATTTGGTCTTTGATTTTAGGAAGCTCCATGCATTTGCAAGTAGGCTTTTGCAAATTGGTCATCAGTGAATTCTTTTTGGAATATTTAGGTTCAGCAGATTGGTTTTCAGTGAATTGAGGTCAACAAAGATTATAGTGGATACCATTAGCTTTAATTGCTCTGAATCATTCTATTATTTTGGAGAATTGCTTTGCATTGGGGAGGGTGGAAATAGCCTTTACTGCAATCTGATATGATGAAGTTTACATGAAATTAATCCTATCCTCATCTCAACTGAATTTGCATAAACTAAGCTGTCAAAGGGTGCCATAATCAAACACCCAATATGGATTTATAATGCCTTCAGTAATAACTCAAGGTGTACGGAAACAAAAAGGCATTGGAATCCTAACTGTATTAATAGAGTAGAAATATCTCTTGTCAGTCTTCTGCTTTACTTTCTTCCAGAAGATGAATTCCTTGCTACAGACCTGATCTGTGGCCATTGCAGTACTTCCAGTGGAGTCACATGGACAGCACTTCATTTTCCCACCAATGATGTGTGGAAACATGCATGTTTTAGTGACGATAACTCCATCGCCAGCTGTACTGTGGCCTCATGAACCAATGTGATCAAAGAGAGCACCTGCTCTTATTGGCTTTGTTGATATATAATATTTTACAAGCATCTCTCATTTTATTGTACTTCTCTTTATTGCACTTCACAGATGCTGGGTTTTTTACCAATTCAAGGCAAGACCCCCATGGCAAAAAGTTCACAACTTGTGTTATTGTGTTGTATGCATTATTTTGGTGATCTGGAACTGAACCTGCAATATCTCCAAAGTGTGCCTGTGTTTTTAAATATTTGGAACCCTAACTCTATTGTTATTGTTGAGATATCCTTCCTAAATCTGCTGTCTGGCTTTCTTCTAGCAGGCTGATCCCTTGTCACTGCCCTCATCAGTGATATTTTTTAATTTATTTTTTTATTGATTCTAGAGAGAGGGGAAGGGAGGAAGAAAGAGGGGGAAAGAATCAACAATGTGAGAGAGAAACATCAATTGGTTGCCTCTCTCATGCACCCTGACCAGGGTCTGAACCTGCAACGCATGCATGTGCCCTGACCTGGAATCAAACCTGTGACCTTTCACTTTGCAGGATGATGTCCAACCAACTGATCCACACCGGCCAGAGCATCAGTCATATTACTGTTGTTATTTGTCTTAAGTGGCATGCTGAGACAACAGCATGGGGTCAATGTTCCCTGATGTAATGCCTTTGGTCAGAGATTTGCTCAGATCTTTGTTCCAGACTGTAATTGACTGGGGAATGTAAGCAAGGTTTCTTCCAGCATCTAATCAGCAATTACAGTATCTGAGATGGTTAAAGAATGTGTTTTGAAATCCTCTGAACCCATCAGATTCCTAGGAAAAAAAATACTAAGTTTGATCCACTGTTATTCCATTTTCTATTTTACATAACTGAACATAATCTCACCTAGTACAATCCTTTATGTAAGTAAAGCTTACTTGAATTCCTTCTGTGGCTTTCTCACTATACAATCATAAACTATTTATTTTGACAAATTCTGTTTCATTTTAAAACAAATGCACAAGTGATAAACTAAATTAATAACCTGGGTTCAGTAAAATTAGAATATTTCAAAGACACCATCAAGAAAGTAAAAGGGTGATTCACAGACTGAGAGAAAATATTTGCAATAACTTACACTTTTAACTTGGGTTTTTAAATCATAATAAGTCATTTAAAACTGTGATGCTATGGACTAAATTGTATCCCCTTTAAATTCTTATGTTGAAGACAGAACCCTTAATGGACTATATTTGGGAAAGGCATTTTAATTCTAAGGCATAAATAAGGTTAAACAAGATCATGAGTGCAGGGCCTTAATTTGATAGGGCTGTTGTTCTTAAAAGAACAGGGAGAGACACCAGAGCCCATCTCCACATAGGCACAGAGGAAAGGCCATGTGAGGAGTCAGTGAGAAGGTAGAAGGCCACAAGCCAGGAAGAGACGCTTGATCAGAAACCATCCATGCTGACATCTTGATTTCAGACTTCCAGCCTCCAGAACTCTGAGAAAATCCATTTCTGTTGTTTATGCCATCCGTTCCCAATCTTTTTGGTACCAGAGACCAGTTTTATGGAATACAATTGTTCCAGGAATGGGGGCGGGGGAACCAGGAGGCAGAGCACAAGAGGTAATGCTAGGGAAGCTTCTGTTGTTTGCGTTCTTCTCACCTCCTGCTGTGAGGCCTGGTTCCTAACAGGCCAAGTACCAGTAAGGGTCCTTGGCCCATGGGTTGGGTCCCCTGGGTTAAGCCACCCAGTCTGTGGTGTTTTGTTATGGCAGCCCAAGTGGACTAGTAAGTACCTGCAATGATACTTAATATCAGCTGACTAAGCCAAATATTAAAAGTCATCAATGAGCCCTGGCTGGTGTGGCTCAGTGGATTGAGTGCCTGCCTGCAAACCAAAGGGTCTCTGGTTTGATTCCCAGTCAGAACACCTGCCTGGGTTGTGTGCTGGGTCCCCAGTAGGAGGCGTGGAAGAGATAACCACGCATGCATGTTTCCCTTCCTCTCTTTCTCCCTCCCTTCCCCTCTGTCCAAAAATAAATAAAACTTTTAAAAAAATTTTATTGTTATTCAGTTACAGTTGTATGCCTTTTCTCCCCATCCCTCCACCCCACCCCAGCCAAACCCAAATGAATAAAATCTTTAAAAAAAAGAAAAAAGTCATCAATGGTAGCCCTCCCCAAAACTAGACAAAAGATTAATGATTTTTTTAAATGTTTGTGAACTTTATCTTCTGGTCATAATCTCTTTGTGAACTTCCCTCCATCATGCTGGTATTTCCATAGTAAAGGGCACCTTTGCCTGTCTTCTGCATTACTAAAGCTCATTCATGTCAGCTTTCCTACACTGACCTTATCCACTACTCCTACACTGAAATAAGCCTAACACATTTTTCACACTGAAACTTGAATAATCATTTAAAAATGAAATTCTGATTGTATCAATACTCTGCTTCCCAATCTTGATAGGCCCATCTTGTTTATTTTATGTCGAATCTGCCTTTTCTCAACTATCTAAATATATCTGCACCATCTTCCTATGCAACTTAGCAATATTAAATGGAATACAGAATTGAAATGAATAATTGTTAATGTTATAAGGGATGAAGGGATGATACTAAGATAGGCGGAATACAGTCCAGAAAGGACTACTATGGAATTTCAGAGTTAAATAGCATGAATAAAAAAGGGCTCAGGATACTCCTTCACAGTATGTGAAAAGAAGAATGTCTAGATTTTCTTGGATGTAACCTTAAGGCAGGATTTATTTCTTAATGTTATCCACATCATCAGCTTCTTAGACGGTGTCTGTCTCAATAAATGGTCTTAATAGTGAATATTAAGGAGTTGACATTTGCACTAGGAAAACACCTAGAAAATTCAAGAGTTTAGTTAACAGGGGTGAAATGGCTGATAAGGCCGATTCCATTTCTCAAAATAGACTGAAGACTTGCTTTCACTGGATTCAAGACTTCAGCAAAACCAGTCTTTATTAATACATATTTTTCCTAATTTGATATTCCCACTTAGTGTTCTGACTATTTTTTTTCGCTTAATGCTTCCTTTAATTACAATTATGGTTCTCTCTTCTCAACTAATAACCTCTGGGTAAATGGGACTAAGAACCTCTTACATAGAATTCAACACTTAATAGATAATTGTTGCATATTTACTGACAAAAAAGCAGAGAAAGACGTATTTTTGATCATTAGTATTATATCACAGGTAAAGATTTCTGTTCAGTGACAATCACTGTAAGCACAATTTTTTAAAAAATATTTATTTATGTTTAGAGAGAGGGGAAGGGAGGGAGAAAGAGGAGAGAAACATCAATGTGTGGTTGTCTTGCCTTGCACGCCCCCTACTGGTGATCTGGCCTGCAAACCAGGAGTGTGCCCTGACTGGGACTTGACAGGCGGCCCTTTGGGAGGCAGGCAGATGCTCAATCCATTGGGCCCCACCAGCCATAGCCATTCTTTGATCAGCAGACTACACTGTGATTTTTTAATGTTAAAATTTAGAGATACGGAAGTTTTGAGAATACTGTATGTTACCATGTCTAATGTGCTCCCATATAAAATGCACACGCACATTTTTGGTCCAAACTTTCAGGAAAGAAATTTCATTTTAATTGTGTAATTCAATTATTTATTTACATTTAGAGACAAAACCGATTATTGTATTCCAGGGTATTATTTTGCATATGGATATTGTTATTACTATAAAGCCACATGACCTTTTTGTAGGATACAAATTCCCCACCCGCACAATAAGGACAAAGAGGAACCTAGCCTAGGTCCCTTCATATGCTGAAAACACTTATGAAACTGTAGGGTGGGAAGGGGACTCAGCTATCAGAAGAGACACCGAGAAGAGCGCTCCCAAAATGGGGAAGAATGGGGCCGACACAGGAGGACACAGGAAGAAGGACAGTGAAGCAACAGGGATGTTAGGACAGGAGAGTTTCTTCCAAATCCCAGCAGAACAAGAGAAATGCAACACTGGGAGAGAGACTGGCTGGAAAAGTACAAAGTCCGTGCATTTCCTCTGAACCACTGAAATACTGCAAAACAGCAGAGAGCTGTGTATCTGGGATACCTACAAAGCATTTTGCTGTACTCGCTCTAAGAATGAGAACAGGGTGAAGCCTTGAAAATGTTCACATGCTTAAAGGGCCCAGAGATAGATACGTTGCAAGAATAGTACAGATCACGCGGGAAGAGCAAAGCCTGCGAGAATGGAATGGATCACGCGAGAACAGCAAAGCCTAGGAGAATAGAAATCACGCGAGAATAGACAAACAAAAGGTCATGGATCACACGAGAAGAGATAAGGTGCAAGAAAAGAACAGATCACGCGAGAAGAGCAGATCCTGCGGGAATAGAAGAGATCACGTGAGAACAGCCAAGCTTAGCGAGAACAGCGAAGCTTAGGAGAATAGAAATCACGCGAGAAGAGGCAAACAAAAGGTCAGAGATCACACGTGAAGAGATAAGGTGGAAGAATAGAACAGATCATTCGAGCAGAGCAAAGCCTGCGGGAATGGAAGGGATCACGCGAGAACAGCAAAGCCTAGCGAGAACAGCAAAGCCTAGGAGAATAGAAATAATGCGAGAATAGGCAAACAAAAGGTCAGAGATCACACGCGAAAAGATAAGGTGCAAGAATAGTACAGATCACGGGAGAAGAGCAAAGCCTGCGAGAATAGAAGAGATCATGCACGAACAGCAAAGCTTACGAGAATAGAAATCAGGCGAGAATAGGCAAACAAAAGGTCAGGGATCACACGAGAAGAGATAAGGTGATAGAATACAACAGATCACACGAGAATAGCAAAGCCTGCGAGAATAGAAGAGATCACGTGAGAACAGCAAAGCTTAGCGAGAACAGCAAAGCTCAGGAGAATAGAAATCACGTGAGAATAGGCAAACAAAAGGTGACAGATCACAGGAGATGAGATGAGGTGCAAGAATAGAACACATCATGCGAGCAGAGCAAAGCCTGCGGGAATGGAAGGGATCACGTGAGAACAGCAAAACTTAGGAGAATAGAAATCACTCGAGAAGAGGCAAATTGAGGGTCAGATCACGGGAAAAGAGACGTGGTGAGAGAAAAGATCATGCGAGAAGAGCAAAGCTTGCGAGAATAGAAGAGATTCTGCAAGAAGAAAAAGACCTGAGGAAATAGAAGAGATAAGCGGAGATGAGGAAAGCTGGCTCTGTGCTGTTTTGCAGTATTTCAGTGGTTCAGAGGAAATGCACGGACTTTGTACTTTTCCAGCCAGTCTTTCTCCCTGTGTTGCATTTCTCTTGTTCTGCTGGGATTTGAAAGAAACTCTTCTGTCCTAACATCCCTGTTGCTTCACTGTCCTTCCTGTGTCCTCCTGTGTCGGCCCCATTCTTCCCCATTTTGGGAGCGCTCTTCTCGGTGTCTCTTCTGATAGCTGAGTCCCCTTCCCACCCTACAGTTTCATAAGTGTTTTCAGCATATGAAGGGACCTAGGCTAGGTTCCTCTTTGTCCTTATTGTGCGGGTGGGGAATTTGTATCCTACAAAAAGGTCATGTGGCTTTATAGTAATAACAATATCCATATGCAAAATAATACCCTGGAATACAATAATCGGTTTTGTCTCTAAATGTAAATAAATAATTGAATTACACAATTAAAATGAAATTTCTTTCCTGAAAGTTTGGACCAAAAATGTGCGTGTGCATTTTATATGGGAGCACATTAGACATGGTAACATACAGTATTCTCAAAACTTCCGTATCTCTAAATTTTAACATTAAAAAATCACAGTGTAGTCTGCTGATCAAAGAATGGCTATGGCTGGTGGGGCCCAATGGATTGAGCATCTGCCTGCCTCCCAAAGGGCCGCCTGTCAAGTCCCAGTCAGGGCACACTCCTGGTTTGCAGGCCAGATCACCAGTAGGGGGCGTGCAAGAGTCGACCACACATTGATATTTCTCCCTCTCTCTTTGTTCCTCCCCTTCTCTAAAAATAAATAAAATGTTTTTTCACTTAAAGAAATTTTCTTTTTACTTTTCCTTACAATTTGGCAAGCTTTATGACAGTTAAGGATTTCATACCTTAATATTCCCTCTTCATCTTATAGGAATATACTTTAGAAAAACTAGGAAACATAACTGGGGAAACATTTGCAAGATTATTTAATGAAATATTGCTTGTAATTATGAAAAATTAGGAAAATCATCGCCTATATAGAAGCAAACATCAATAAATTATATATGTTTCAGTGAAGTTTAACTAGATGTTATAATGAATGAATAAATAGTCATGTTTCATGAGTCAGTGATGCAATGTTATATAAACCCTGTATTATAAATGTGCTATTAATGCTAATATTTTAAAACATAACATTAAGAGAGAGGAAATGAAATTACAGAAAGAAAGATACAAATTATATTGCAGCACTTATATGAAACTCAAAAATCAAAACATTTTAATACTTCATTTATGGAACCATACGGATAAAATATAAAATTTAGAAAAGAGAAACACCTTTTGGTAGGTAGACTTCTGGGGAGAAACTTGAAATGTTTTCAACAAAGAGTCCAAAACAATTTATTTATTAAAAAAAAAACAACTTGTGGTAAATGTGGCACAATGCTAACTACACCATTTTGAAAATTCAAACTGTGCCTCCCAGAATCTGAGGAGTAGAGGTACGAGTGGCAGACTTACAGGTGAAAACACAAATTCTACCAAATAGGGAGGCCACAGAGGTCGAAATTCTCACCTATCAAAAGGGGAAAGAAAAAATAATAAAAACTGAAGAAGCAGCCTAAAATTTAATAACTGTGGACTTTGTGTGGGGAAGACTGCCTGGGTTTATCTTGGATCCTTCCTAAAATAATTGCATGCATGGTTGTAGACTATGAATCCAGCTCATGAATAGAAATGCAGGGAAATATCCTAAGCTCCTGGCCACAGTAGAGAAATTTTCAAAGTTGTGTGATAAACTTGAATGGCTTCAGTTGGAGTATTTCTCAATGAATGTCACAAACACAAAAGAAACATCCTGTGAAATAAAAAATTGGCATTAAGCATCTGCCTTACTCAGAGGGACCTGTCGAGGAAATATATTAGCCATTCAAGCAATCTTTTCTTGATCCTGTAGGCTACCTATTTGGGGTAAAAGAGAAAAAGGAAGAGAAATAGAAGATGGAGTAAAGATGACAAAGACAAAGAACCAGATAATACCTCAAATGCTGCAGGATTAGACCAGGTAAAAGAACCAGCTTCTAATTAAGTAAAACTAGCATTTTGATAATTACAAAAGAGCTAGATATTTTAATTGCAAAAATGAGACTGTTCTTATGATGAAATGTGGCCAAATATCTTTTTATTATCTAACAGCCTATGGGATATGCTTGAAATTTCATCCTAGGCAAGGAAAATTTAGCCCTACAGAGCTGGTCTAAAGGGCCAGTGAGAAGCATAAATTTTATATTATTATATTTTACATTATATACTTTATATTATATCAGGTATATATTATATAATTTTACAATATAACTTTATATTATATAATTTATATGTTATCTAATTTTATAAAATATCATTATATATTTTCAATATATTTTATTGATTGTGCTATTACAGTTGTCCCATTTTCCCCCCTTCACTCCATTCCACCCTGCACACCCCCTCCCTCCTACATCCTCCCCCTATAGTTCATGTCCATGGGTTATACATATAAGTTCTTTGGCTTATATATTTCCTATACCATTCTTACCCTCACCCTGTCTATTTTCTACCTACCATTTATGCTACTTATTCTCTGTACCTTTCCCCCCTCTCTCCCCCTCCCACTCCCCTGTTGATAACCCCCCATGTGATCTCCATTTTTGTGGTTCTCTTCCTGTTCTAGTTGTTTGCTTAGTTTGCTTTTGTTTTTGTTTTAGGTGTGGTTGTTAATAACTGTGAGTTTGCTGTGATTTTTACTGTTCATATTTTTTATCTTCTTTTTCTTAGGTAACTCCCTTTAACATTTCATATAATAATGGCTTGGTAATGATGAACTCCTTGAACTTGACCTTATCTGAGAAGCACTTTATCTGCCCTTCCATTCCAAATGATAGCTTTGCTGGATACAGTAGTCTTGGATGTAGGTCCTTACCTTTCATGACTTGGAATACTTCTTGCCAGCCCCTTCTTGCCTGTAAGGTCTCTTTGGAGAAATCAGCTGACAGTCTTATGGGAACTCCTTGGTAGGTAACCGTGTCCTTTTCTCTTGCTGCTTCTAAGATTCTCTCCTTCTGTATAATCTTGGGTAATGTAATGATGATGTGCCTTGGTGTGTTCTTCCTTGGGTCCAACTTCTTTGGGACTCTCTGAGCTTCCTGGACTTCCTGGAAATCTATTTCCTTTGCCAGATTGGGGAAGTTCTCCTTCATTATTTGTTCAAATAAGTTTTCAGTTTTTTGCTCTTCCTCTTCTCCTTCTGGTACCCCTATAATTGGGATGTTGGAACGTTTCAAGATGTCCTGGAGGTTCCTAAGCCTCTCCTCATTTTTCCGAATTCTTGTTTCTTCATTCTTTTCTGGTTGGATGTTTCTTTCTTCCTTCTGGTCCACAGCGTTGGTTTGAGTTTCAGTTTCCTTCCCATCACTATTGGTTCCTTGTACATTTTCTTTTGTTTCTCTTAGCATAGCCTTCCCTTTTTCCTCTATTTTGGGACCATACTCAACCAATTCTGTGAGCTTCCTGATTACCAGTGTTTTGAACTGTGAATCTGATAGGTTGGCTATCTCTTCATCGCTTACTTGTATTTTTTTGGAGTTTTGATCTGTTCTTTCATTTAGGCCATTTTTTTTTTGTCTTGGTGCACCTATTAGGTAAAGGGGCGGAGCCTTAGGTATTCGCCAGGGCAGGGTAACGCTGGTCGCTGCACTGTGATGCTGTATGTGGGGGAGGGGTCCGATAGGGAGCAATGGCACTTGCTCCACTCTCTGCCAGTTTTCAGTCACTCCCTTCACTACCCACAATCAAATTGGGCCCTTCTGGTTCAGCTTCCTGAGTGGGTGGGTTTGTGTCCATTCTAGGTCCCTGTGGATCTCTCCAACAAACTCTCTTGTGAGATTGGGAGTTTCTTCCTCTGCCCCCTCAACCCCCCACAGGTGTTTTCAATCAGTGGTTTGAGGCTTTATTTCCCCACGCTGGAACTCTGGGTTGCGTGGTCTGTCACCTGGTCCACCAGCTGCTGCCTCACCGGCCAGCTGTAGCTTTGCCCACCCCGCTCCACAATTCCCCACCTCGCTGGGTTCACCAGCCACGGCCTTGCCACAAGTCCTCTCTGCCCGGATGCCTGTCTCCGCCCCTCCTACCGGTCTGGATGAATTGTTTCTTATTTATCTCCTTGGTTGTTGGACTTCCATATAGTTCGTTTTTCTGTCAGTTCTGGTTGTTTTTTGTTTTTAAATTGTTGTTGTCCTTCTTTTAGTTGTGCGAGGAGGCACAGTGTGTCTACCTACACCTCCATCTTGGCCGGAAGTCCATTATATTTTATAGTATAAATTTTTCACTTATATTTGTGCCTTAAGTGACATGACTTGTACAACAAACAGATAATATGGCTATTTTAGTAACACAAGGCAAAAGAGGAAAATGTTTATTACATAGAACAGTTGTAATATAGATATTAATCTGTTCCTGAATGATTTTTGATTAGTATTATAACAAATAGAAGAGGGAGGTTTTATGTATATATAAAATCAACTACCTAACAGCTCTGATATAATTAGAACTTGCAGAATTTATATGCTGTTATCAGTGGCACATCTCTGAGTGTGCATAACAATCCACACATATACTTTTATTTTTTTAAATTATACTAATGTGCCAGTATAATATGTTCATTACTAAACATGTGCAAATATTAGAAATGTAAAATTTTTGAGATAAAGCTTAAATAAGCTTTATTTTCACAAAGGTATTTAATGACAGTGTTTAGCCACACTAAACTTGATTCCATTCTGGCTTCGAAATTCTTAACTTCTGTTTGAAGTGAAAAGATTAATTAGATACCATAAGTGCCGCAGTGTGTGCTAGTCCTGTGTGAACTCATTTTGGAAGTCTGCTTATTGTGCAATTTGGCAATCAGGGGAGTGACAAAAATTAGCCAGTCTTCAAAAATGATCGAAGTAGCTGATATATGAGTAAATGCATGCATAAATCAAGCAAATATTGAGTACAAATATATTATGCAATAGGATTGTTTTAATGATATGTATTGGAGAAGAAAATATTAAAACAGTTACCTAACTCAAAGATGCAGAAGCACACACTATTACAGTTCATTTGTGGGACAGATATATAAGGGGATATTCAGTTACACTAGCATTATTCTAATAAATTAATTTGCAACATACGAGAAAGGTAGAAGCAAGGACTTCTGCATGAAGGGATCTTTCCTATCCTCTAAAGACAGGATGCAAATGGTGCCACAGTGGGGGCCACCCAGGGAGGCAAAGGGGGCCTTAACCCAGTAACAGGGTCCAGGTCCTTGTCACCAAACCACAAAGAATTCAAGGACAAATGGAAAGATTTAGGAAAGCAGAGTAACTTAATGAAAGCAAAAGTATGCTCTCAAAAAGTGAGAGCAGATGAACTCAGATAATAAATGCCCTAATGGGGTCTGGGTAGAATGTTTTTATTAAATGTGGGCAACAGGTGGGATAGGGTGGTCCTTGGATTCTGATACTGGTGGGATGACTGCTGGTGCGACTCATCCTTGTCCCTTCTCTCCAGATAGCGATTTCTGTTTTGGTCCTCCCAGAACTTTCTTGGCAATTCAGTGGGTGGACTGGTTCTAAAACAGCAATGCAAATTTATTGTAATGATATTATGGTCCTGTTGGTCACTTTTGGGTCAATATGGCTGTGGAATCTGGTTGAGACCAGTTTTTGTTTCTCTTAACTACAGGAATTGGGAGGGGGTAAGCTAGGGAACAGGTGTTGTTTATAATATTCCAGCCAGCATGGGAAAGGAGAGGAGTAGAGCCTGAGACCTTTGTTCCGTATTCTAAATTTCCTGCTTTATAAGTGCACTCTAAGTACCACCTGTGATGAAGCACAGATGAATACCTGTGACAAACAGGAGAATCTGTAACACAGAAATAACTTGCCCCAGGTAACCGGACACTTATTTATATAACCATGTTGGATCACTCAGGTGTTTGTATAAAGGTGTACAGTAGCTCTTAAGAACCCCCTTAGCTGTTCACTTTTTGAATAAGTGTAGAGAATGAAAATTCCCTGAACTTATTAGAAAGATCATGATAACAGATAGTGGACTTTTTAATGTTGCAAGAGAGGCTAAACAAAAGGACAAATAATAAAAGGGATACTTTCTCTTGATTATTAAAGTAGGAAGTTCTTAACTCTTTATCAAAATTGGTTTGGAAGTTAAAATAAGAATCCTACTGCAGCTACCAGAGTTTCAAAAGAAAAATCTATATTCAAAAAGAAAGAATTTTATGTGGAAATATATAGGGCAGGTATTAGCAAACTATAGTCTGTGGCTCAAATCCAACCCACAACCTGTTTTTTTCTAAGTATATTTTATTGATTATGCTATTACACTTTTCCCAATTTCCCCTCTTTATCTCCCCTCTGCCCTGCACCCCCCAACCCTCCAGCATCCCCCCTCCCTTAGTTCATGTCCATGGGTTGTACATATGAGTTCTTTGATTCTCTGTTTCCTATACCATTTTTGGCCTATCCCTGTTTATTTAATGCCTGCCAATATGCTTCTTTTTCCCTGTACCTTTTCCCCACTATTCCTCCCTTCCCCCTCCCCACTGAAGACCCTCCATGTGATGTCCATTCCTCTGATTCTGTTCCTTTTCTGGTTGTTTGCTTAGTTTTTGTTTTCATTGTTTGTCTTTTTTTTTTTTAGGTTCATTTGTTGATAGTTGTGAGTTTGTTGTCATTTTACTGTTCATATTTTTTATCTTCAATTTCTTAGATAAGTCCCTTTAACATTTCATATAATAAGGGCTTGGTGATGATGAACTCCTTGAACTTGACTTTATCTGGGAAGCACTTTATCTGCCCTTCCATTCTAAATGAAAGCTTTGCTGGATAGAGTCATCTTGGATGTAGGTTCTTGCCTTTCATGACTTTGAATACTTCTTTCTAGACCGTTCTTACCTTCAAGGTTTCTTTTGAGAAATCAGCTGATAGTCTCATGGGCACTCCTTTGTAGGTAACTCTCTCCTTTCCTCTTGCCTCTTTTAGGATTCTCTCTTTATGTTTAATCTTGCGTAACTTAGTGATGATATGCCTTGGTGTGTTCCTCTTTGGGTCCCACTTCTTTGGGACTCTCTGGGCTTCCTGGACCTCCTGGAAGTCTATTTCCTTTGCCAGATTAGGGAAGTTTTCCTTCATTATTTGTTCAAATAAGTTTTTAATTTCTTGCTGTTGTTCTTCTCCTTCTGGCACCCCTATGATTCGGATGTTGGAACATTTAAAGTTGTCCCAGAGGTTCCTAATCCTCTCTTCATTTTTTTGAATTTTTGTTTTTTCATTCTGATCCAGTTGGATGTTTATTTCTTCCTTCTGGTGCAAAATGTTGATTTGAGACCTGGTTTCCTTCCTGTCACTGTTGGTTCCCTGAATATTTTGCTTTATTTCATTTTGGGTAGCCTTCATTTGTTTTTTTCATGTTTCAACCAAGCTCAATCAGTTCTGTGAGCATTTTGATTACCAGGGCTTTCAATTGTCCATCAGATAGGTTGGCTATCTCCTCATTGCTTAGCTTTCTTTCTGGAATTTTGCTGTGTTGTTTCATTTTGGCCATCTTTCTTTGTCTTGGCATGCCTGTTAAGTTGTAAGGGGGTGGGGCCTTAGGTATTCACCAGGGCAGGTCAACCCTCCTTGCTGTGCTGCAGTGCTGCCTGTGGGGGAGAGGCCAGAGAGGGAACAATGCAGCTCACCTGCTTGTCTCTAGTGCACTTTCCAACGAATTCTCTCCCAGTTGAGAGACTGGGATTTCTCCCACCACATCAACCCCCACTATAGTCCACAGTCAGCTGTCCCATTTTCTGTTCAGCCAGCCCTGCCTATGTGGTCCAGCTCCTCACCATGGGTTCTCTCCATCCTCCGTCTTATTGGTCTGTTCTGTTTTGGCTGGTTGACTATTTCTTTAATTCCTTGGTTGTCTGAGTTCCATGCAGTTTGATTTTCTGACACTACTTGTTGTTTATTGATTTTAGATTGGTTGTTATTGTCCTTTTGGTTGTGTGATGAAGCGGAAGGTTTCTACCTACACCTCCATCTTGGACGGAACTCCTGTTGATTAAGTTTTATCAGAGCACAGCCATAACTATTTATTTTGGTATTGTCTATGACAGGTTTCACAGTGTAATGGTAGAGCTGACTACTTACAAAAGAAACCATATTTCCTATGAGGCCTCAAATATTTATTCTCTGGTCCTTTACAGAAAAAGTTTAGTCCCCTGGAGTTAAGTTTTTGAAAAGAGTTGTAATTAATATAAACATTTAATGTTGAAACACACGTTTGTTTTTATGGAAAAATGATTTTACATACATTTACATATTTCCTGGATATTTTATTGTGAATAGCTGCACTGTATGTATGTGTATAAAACTATTTGGTAGATCACACATTGCTCATGTTAGAATGTAGATTCAGCCATTGTTTATTACGTATTTGGGACTACTTTTCTCAGTTTTAAAATGCATTTCATCTCCAGTGCTACACAGTTTGGGTATTTCTTCAGACACCAAGATCTAGAATATCATTAAATTGAAAAGGTCTATTCGGATTCTTGCAGGCAGATAAGCAAATTAAGTAAGAAGCCAATTTTCAAAAAAATCATATTTGCTGATTTCATCCAGGGTTTTTTTTGTGTCATTTAGCATATCCTGTTAAGGGCACAGAAGATCATAAACCCTTCCTTTCAGCTTTTATTTATTTTAAAAGTAGAGTTTTTCTCTCACAAAAATACCCCAAATAATTTACCTGGACATTTATTTTCAGAAAGAAATGTTCTTATACACCACTTATTAGCATCTCTCTCCAGGTCAAAATGCCTTTGCATGAATGTCCTTGCCTCCTTCATGTGCTTTATGTTCACAGAAAAGAATGATCTTCTTACACAAATTTCCTCTCCACAAGCGACTTTACTAAAAGGGATTAAGGTTTAGGTAGATAACTTCTGTGCATCCTGTGATTGAGAGACAGGATACACAGTGTTCATATTGAAGAACTTAAGAAATTTGGCCACACTTTTCTGTCCCAGTCTACATCATTGGTTGTTTCATCCCAGCTTTAGACATTTATTCATTTGGTTTATTATCTTTAATAGATCATCTAAAACTGAATGTGCCACTAGTAGGACAGCTGCATAATATATTTACATGTGTTAATATCATAAATGAGGGAGGTCCTAAAAAGAAGGAAGGAGGGAAGGAAGGAAGGAAGGAAGGAAGGAAGGAAGGAAGGAAGGAAGGAAGGAAGGAAGGAAAGTTCTAAGGAACTGGTAGGTGGTGTAACAGTAGTTTAAACAACAGTGAGTTACATGGCAGGATTAAGTCCAGGGTACAGTGGGGATGATGGGTGCTAGGATGGACAGATAGCACAGAAGAACTAAAGATATCAGCACAAAGGACAAACAGTCTTCACTTGCTTTACAGTTATGTCTGGGACCAGATCTGTTCAGCAATTCAATATGGTGACTTTATTTTCCTGCAGAGAGAGTGTATGGGGAGGAACAGAGAGAGAAAGGGAGAAGGAGGAGCAGGAGAAGAATGGGAGGGAGGAAGGGAAATGGGGGATGTTGCAAGTGTCAAAGAAGAGAAGAGAAGAAGAAACCCTGCCCATGAGAAGTAGCTCACTACTTTAGACATTTGTAACCAATGGGTTTAAATGACTATTTTCTATCTGGGGCTTTGTGATTTTGCTTTTCTGAATCCCATATCACCTTCTGTCTGTTATTTAAGTTGTTTCTTCAGAAGGGTATTCTCCTAAATGAGATTATTTTGGCAGAGTGAACACTGATAGAATTATTTCAATTATCAAAATTGTTGGCTTATGGATATAAAATATTCCATTAACATGCACAAAAAGTGTTCAAGTAGAATGCTCTGGTCCCTTGGAAGTGTCTCATTGGACAGTGAATGAACAAAATATAAGTTACCTAGCATGGTAACAAAAAGCATAGAAATAGGGTGAAAATGACCAGTTAGCTACACTTTTCTGTGTCTGTTTTTTAAAAATTTTTAGTCTAAAAAGTGATTTCAGTCTCGACCAGGTTGGCTCAGTTGGTTGGGCATCCTGCAAAGCAAAAGGTTGCTGGTTTGATTCCGGGTCAGGACTCATACCTGGGTTGAGGGTTCAATTCCTGGTCGGGGCATATGTGAGAGGCAACCAATTGATGTTTTTCCTTCACATCGATGTTTCTCTCCCTCTCTTCTCTGTAAAAACAAAACAAAACAAAACAAAAATACCCACTGATCTGACTGTCTTATATTAATTAAATAATCTCACAACCCAGGTTGTTAAACAGTTGTTTCAAGTTGGATTATATTTCTAGGAAATGGGTGTTTTATGCAATGGAAGGAAGTAGTTTTAACAAGAGAAATATTTTATTGCTTTGCACATACCCATTACAGCCGTGGGTCACAGAGGTTCAGTGTGCTACACTGAAGCTATACATTGACCCAAAGTAGCAGATTTGTCCTTCTTGGACAACATGCTAGTAATAGTTTTGGGGATATAGCAAAAGATACTAGTACAATAACAGATACAATAGGTGTTGTAAAATCCTCAGAGGGGATGTATTTTGATATCAAGTATGTTAATGTAAATTATCCTATTATATTCTCTTATGTCCTAGTGAAAACTGTGCTATTTATGCCCACTGAGAACAATTCTTAGTTGTGCTCTTAGCTATTCCACTTTATCCAAACAGCTTTTTTTCTCTTCCCCCATTCTTTTAATGTAGCCTTTGCAAAAAAAAAGAAAATTGGCATTACTAACTTATTGTGCCTTGGGAACAGTTACTGTGAATTCAAATATACATTTCCTTAACTTAAAATAGAAATAAATATATAAAATGATTATATTTCATTATGGAAATTTATTTTTTTCCTGCTAAAAAGATTTGGCTATTGTCTTTGCTTCACATGGAGCACAAATGAGGCATGAGATCTCCTGTTGCTTTTTCACAGTTGAAAACAACATTGAGTATTAACACAATCATTAATATTATATAAAGCTCTAATTCAGTTGCTTATTGATTTGTGTGGCACCATACAATAAAGAAATAACTTCTGGAAGAACATAAGCAGAACTGTGATAAAAATTACTATAGACTATTGGCTTGAGCAAAACATACTGGAAATTTCTTTGCTTAACAATATAATCAACAGGTATCTGTCATATGTTTAGGAATTTGAGCTGCTTTGTATGCTACTACAATGGGCGATTAGTAAAACAAGTCATTTGAGCTTTATTCAACACAAAGAGTTTCATTTTTCTCCTTATCTGGTAAAACACTGATTGTGACATCAAATATAAACTTTAATTTTATATTGGAAAAGCTTAGAAGCTATCACTTTTTAAAACTGCTATTGTCATTTAGAGCATGTATTTATCATTATGGAAAATGACCCTATGTCTTGAAAAGATGGTCTTTTAAAAAACAAATATTACATATTGAAATTTTAATTTCATCTTTTGTGAGTATTCTTTATCTTAAATTAAGGCCCTATACTCATATGTTTGAATTCACAGTTTTCTGAAGACATTGTCAGTTATATTTCTATATGTGGTTTCCTCTCCCACTGTAATATGACGACATTGTGTTTCCAATAGAAAACAGTATTTTGAAAACGAATTCTCATGCTAATCATATCAAATGAGCAAATTCAATGCCTTTGAATTTCAAGTATCTATGTTTTTCCTTTCTCAAATTTGATAGTGCAAACTTGCCTTGGCATAGTGATAGATTTGGCTGCTGTAGACCAGTGTTGCTGAAATGGAAGTCAGTTTGCCCCAGAGGCCATTTGACAGTGTCCTGAGACATTTTTGGTGGTCAAAACTCACGGCAAAGCACTTCTAGCATCTAGCTGGTCGAGAGCAGGAATGCTTCCAAACGTTCCACAGTGCACAGGACAGCCGCCCCCAACAAAGAACTATCCAGATCAAAATGTCAATAGTTGTGCTTTAGCACAGGTTAAGAAACTCTGCTGTCTAGCAGCGCTGTCCAACAGAAACAAAATGTGTCACAAATAAGAGCTAGAGAGACAGTTAAAAAATTTCTAGTACTCCCATAAAAAAAGAAACAGCTGGTGCTATTTTTATTAATGTATTTTATTTATCTTGGTAATCTAAACTATTATCATTTCAGCATACATTTGATATAAAATATGAAAGCTATTTAATGGTTTTAATACCTGTAGAAATCCAGTGTGTATTTTACACTTACAGTACATCCAAATTCTGACTAGCCATATTTCAAGTACTCAATAGCCAGTTGTAGCTCCTGGCTAATTGTACTGGTCAGGGAAGCTTGCATAGATTCCTACCTTTACCACTATTCACCTATATAATAATAATAATAATAATAATGATAATAATAATAATAGTAGTAGTAGCCTATACTGAGTTGTGCCCACAAGTATGACCACTGTTTTATTCATTAAAGGGCCTTATCCAAGGATCTAACACTTTCATATTCATGTTAAATCTTATCCGTAAAAGGATCACTTTTGACAGCACTTAGTCACAAAGTCAGGAGCAGTATTAGGGGGATGTAGTATAATTTCCATTTCAGTCCACCACTTCTGTTACTCACAATGCCAAGTCTGTTGGGATGTATCACCTATCTATCACAATCTAAAGCTGGTTTAATAATATTGAAAGAGGGAGTATTTTTTGAAGCAGAATCCTAAATACCCTACCACTTTTCGTTTACTGGAAGAAATTTTAGTGTATTAAGACAGACAAATTATTTAATTAGACTTCTCTCTTTTAAATTAAAAAATTCCATGCCTGTGATTTCCTTCAGTTTAACGTGATGCTAGAGTGTTCATTTGTATTTTGACAAAAACAAAGAAAGTGTGTTTCGTGGCTTAGAAGTGATGATATTAGGTCAAATTAATCCTCCTTTTTAAATACAGTTATTATAAAGTTAACTTTGCTCTGGACAAATAGGCCATAAATTGGGATTAGTGTATGAGTAGCCAGACAGTGCTAACCAAAATGCTAATGATAGGTTATCAGAAACTGGAAGCCCATCTTTTCTTAGCTATTATTCTCCTGAAAATATAAGGTTATTATAAATATAAAATAAGTATAATCAATATAATTTTTACTTTAAAGGAGTAAATTTTGTTAATAATTTCCTGTATTTATTTTTGTTAATAAAATCCTGTATTTTCCCCCAGAAAACATAAACAAATTATTTACATGATTTAACCTATTTTTGAAAACTTTTATACTACTATATATGGTACCTGGGATAAATTTAAATACTACATATTATGGTTCGTTCAAATAACTTATCTTAATTTGGTGCTATTCCTCCCATGGAATCTCTCTCAAGTGGCCAGGAATTATGGGGAATTTTTGTATCTGCTGTGAAAAGGTAACTTAACATTTGTAAATTTGAGATGCAGTTGATTTAACAGCAAACTCTTTGAATTTCTCTAAAACATATTAAGAAAGTTCTCACTCACAAAATATGGGAATCTTAGAATTGGGAACAACAGATTGTCAAATGAAGCATGATGGTGGGTGGTAGAATTTGTTTAAATATAGATATCTAGTCTTCAATAATTGTTGCTAAAAATGCACCATCTGCTTTAAAAGAATAATCATTTCATGGTACATCATGCTATAACATTCATGACTAGGAATGAATTTATTTTTGAAAACTTTATTTACTAGAGTCATTAATTAAATATATATGTCTGGTGTGTTAGGGCAATATTAGAAAATTTCCAGTGACCTCTGTGGTATACATTTCAGCCAGGTGATCTGTATGATCTGGTTTGGAATGAGTGTCTCAGCTCTCAGAATTCTTTGGTGCTGACAGTAAAGATATGTGATAAGAGGTGTAGTGTTGATCAAATTGACATCTCAGTATTTGAAATATTTCGGGGGAAGTCAACTTTCTTAAATATTCATTGTCAGGATTTGGCAAATGTCTTCCACATAGGCTATGTATATCTACAGTGTTCTTTACTAGAAAATATAAATGGTTCCTTTTTCATATGCATGTCATCAAGAACAATGGAATAGGTAATATTAAATTGCCTTACATTATAAAAGGAATGATATTAATATAATGTATTATTAATTCAATGGAGAAATTATTAAACTTTGAAATAACCCCCCAGTAATTTTTGATGCCTGATTTCCAATACCTATTAATATTGTTTCTCTATTGCTTACCATTATATAATTATAACATTTTACATTATATGTAACACATATGTTTTCACAATGTGTGAAGCAAAATATATTCTAGGCATATAATACTAGTAGATGATATGTTGTATATTTTAGTGTATTCCTTTAAGGTTTACACATGTATCTTTTGAAACTTTTTTGATTCATTCTCAATTAAATATGATTGATTTTCATACTGTAACAAGAATGTAATTTATTTTATCTTGAATTTCTTTGGCACACATTTTTATCTAGTCCCCCTTTAACTGCTCCATTCCCTTTAGAAGACAAGCACCCTTAAGGGAAGTGACTATCTCTTATTCTTACATATAATCTGTCTTGAATCTAGCACATGTGGTACATATAACAGACTCTCAATCAATATTGGTTTTAATTAAATTGAATATTATGTGCTTCTACCCATTTTGAGATTAATTGGCTGTCATGTATTAAAGAATGAGTTTAACGCACAACTCATTTTTCAAAGAGAAATCAGCCAGATGGATTTTTTCCCATTTAAGTGGATGACACTTTTACATTTACTCCATGTGCCATGTACTCTTCCTGTCACATCTCTCACTTTAATGAGTTGATAATGTCACCAAATGGTTGTTGGCTATATCAGAACAGGTATGTGTAGGAAGTAACTAGAACTCCCTTATGAATACCTACAAATGCCAAATGAGTTTCTAATGTATGCATTAGGGGAAAAGAAGACAACATCTTACTTAATGAAATATGTGAAGATACTCTCCCTGGTAGGGAGAACCACAATGCAGTGCTCCTCTGCAGAGACACAGGAAACACAGCTGTGTAGATTTATCTCATCTATATTTTTTCTACAATTTTAGGAAAAGTATTTAGCTTGTTCTATATATTTACCTACATCTGAGGAGTCAGTTTCACTCCTGAACTTTGAAGAATTTTGAAAATCCAAATATATTATTTAAGCCACTATAGCATTAACTCAAAGAGTGGTCTCCGTCTACGAAAATATACCAGTTTGGAGTCACTACCTTCCTATTCTTATTTTTTTCACTTAGTACCTGTATCGCTTTGGCAAGACATTTAACCTGTGTCTCAGTTTTTGCATCTGTAAAGTCTGAGACTTGGATGTCATATACTTTAGTGAGTTTTCATTCTTAGTGTTTTTGTGTGTAATTGTGCGTTCATGAATAAGACGGCCTTGGTTTAGTACACGCTCATAACACATTAGTTCTTTGACCTTGCACAAGTTATTTAATATCACTTCCAAAATGGCTAAAATAGGCATGTCTTATGAGGATTAAACAAAAACATGTCTGTAAAGTGCTCATAAAATCTCCCAGACTTTAACTGTTATTATGAGAGTTTTTCAAGCCATTAAAATGCCTTAAATATTTCTATTGTTTAATTTTAGTATAAATGCTTCTATTTGCAGTGATGAATACAAACTCTTCTGATTCAACTTTATTAATTACTCTTCAAGTTTGGACATAAAAATAAAGGAAATAAAAATGTTATATATTTTATTACTTTTTTATTACATGTAGAAGTAATTTCTGAAGATAGTGTCAAGAGCTAAACTAATCAATGAAAAATATTATATATGCCTCTTTAATAAGTCCAGCAATATAAAATACTTATTTCCATATGGATTTTAGAGTAGTTCAAATCCTTGCTTTTAGAAGTTTATAATCCAGATATTAATGCAAGAAGTAGTAAAAGCAATATAACTCAAAATAATGGTAGTTGGTGATAAGTACAGATATTAAAAAATATTGCACTTTGGACAGGTGAGAGAATAGCATGTTCTTTGGTAATGAGGAAAATGCTGAGATAGGAGACAGACATTCAGTTGAATATTGACAAAGAGATAGAATACAACAAACAGAGAGTAATGCAAGTGAAGTCAGGGACTAGAATGAGTATTAGGACAGGAGTGAAAAAGACCACAGTGTGTTTGGGGGATGATGGATAGATCAGTCTGAAGATTTTATAGCGATGAAGGTAAAATGATGAAATCGAGACCTTTAAATGCTGGTTGGAGAACTAAGAGTTTTCCTCCAAAGAAGGAAATAGAAAAGAGGAAATTTTGTAATTTTAACGTAGAACTTCAAGGAGTTCTCTGGAGTGTACCTAGAATGTTTGAAAGATGACAAGTCAGTGTGACCAAAGTGCAGTGAGTGGGAGGAGAGTCATCAAAACTGAATATGAAATCAGAGTAGTAACAAGGAAGAGGTTCTCCAGATCATGAAAGGTCTTTTATGATCACATTGAGGATTTTGACTTTAATGCTGTGCAAAATGGGGAGTTGAGGGCTTTGGGGTAAAATATATTTGTTACGGAAATAGATTATAAGACAGCAAGTGTGGAAGTAGGGAGAAGGATTAGGTAGCTCTTTCAGTGATCTGAACAACATATGATGGTAGCTTGGAATGAACTAATATCAATGGGAATGGTGAGAAATTGTGGAACCCTAGATATATTTTGGGAAATATAACTACAGAATTTTCTGAGTAATTGGGATGAGAGTTGTAAGAGAAATAGCAGAGTCAAGGGTGACTCAAGTATTATTGGCCTGAGTAAGTAAAAAGATGAAATTGACTTAAACAAAGGGGAAATCTATAAGTGAAAAAAATTGGAGGTATGTGGGATATAGAATTTTGCAGTTTGGGTCATGTAAGTTTTTTGGTATTTGTTAGATATCCAGGAGGAGGTAACAAATTGGCATTTGGATACATGTTAATGGAGTCAGGAAAGAAGTTCAGGCTGAGCTTCTGGAAGCCAAGGGTATAGATGAATTTGAAAGCTGTTAGACTAGAGGCGATCAACAAGAGAGTGAGTATATATAGGAAAAAGGAGGACTGAGAATGAACACAGAGAGTACTCCAATGTTAAGAGCTTAAGGTTAATAGGCAGAATCAAAAAAGGAGACTTTAAGTTGCAGCTATTGAGGTAAGAAGAAAACCAAGAAGTTGTGGTGTCCTGGAAACCAAAGGAAGAAAGTGATGATAGGAATGAGGGACACTGACAGTAGGATTAAATGTTTTGGAAGGATGTGAAATTGAATGTGAATTTCAGGTTGACTGGAGAAATAAAACAATTAGGAGGATTCATTTCCTTTATGAGTTGTGGTAGAGATGATGAATTTATTTTTAAAAAGCTGAAACAATCTTATTGGTGGGGCACATAGATGATAATTGTTCCATATTTTCCAAGCATTTCTTGTCATTATTTTTAGGTTATTTTAATCATTCATATAAGTTCCTGCCACTGTACTAGGTGCTCTTTGATAGTATCGACAGTGTCTTACACATCGTATGGCTACAATCTTACATGATGTTTAGCAGAGGCTAAGTATAGTTTTGCTGAAAAAATTAAATAAGTGATAAAATAAATGGATAAGTAGTTGGATGGATAAGTGAGTGAATATCAGAACACTCTGAGTCTTTTATCAAGTCACACATGTAAACATACAATGTAAATATCTCCTGGATACATATTGTAATATCCGGAATAATTTAGAAGGACCATTTAGAACAGCACTATCCAATAAAAATGTGTATAAGTACTAGCAACACATGTGATTTTAAATTTTCTAGTAGCCACATTAAAAAAATGAAAAAAGTGAAATTAATCATTTATATCTTTAGCCCAGTATATCTAAACTGTCATCATTTCAACATGAAATCTATATAAAATATTTTGCATGTTTATTCATGCTAAGTCTTTGAAATCTAGTGTATATTTTATACTTACAGCACACGTCTCATTTTGATTTAACTATATTCCAAAAGCTCAATAGCCACATGTGGCTAGTGCCTATCATAATGAGCAGCAGTGATCTAGAAAATTCAAGGGATAATAAAGTAAGGCAAACTAGAAATAAACAAGTCTTCATCTCTCTCATCACAGCTTCAAAATTATATTAATGTCTTATTAAACATGTTATGATATCTGGGGAAGGGCTCCTCTTAGAACCTATTTCAATTATTTCTTATAAAAATTAAACACAAATCTTGGATATTTAAAAAAGAGAATGCCTTGGTCTTGTGGCTGTGTGTGTGTGTGTAAACTATGTGTATGAGCCTGGCGATTATTTTAAATTATTTTTCAAATTAAAAATTATTATTGTAGTGTCATTGTCTCCTTCCTAAATATTTGGAATCTCATTCCAAAGTTCTAGTTAGGATGCATAACATTGTTCAACAGTGTAACAGATATAGGACAATTCTGTGTCTTGCATGCAGTACAAAAGATCCCCATGTGGCTTTTAACTAGTTATCTCCACTTTGGAAAACAAAACAAGACAAAAATATCGAAAAAAATGCTGAAACTATGCTAATTAAAATTGCTTTGAAAAGGCATGTATTATTTTGTACATTATCATATGACATTAAAAACTCATGCTTTCTCTCCTCCCTGTATCAAGTTAATTGAAAATGTAGATGCCTTGAATCTGGGAGATAGTTTATTATTCCAGAACCAATGTATGGAGTATGCCTTATTGTGATATAGTATATAATTGTGTTTATAATATGCATTCCCCACTGCCCTTGAACTATTTGAATTATGGAAATCAAATAATCAAGGACAATGTCAATGATGGTTCTCATATATTGAAATCTATTGCTAGCAGAATAATATCAAAAAGCACCTAGCTCTGACAAATTCAGTTAGTCACTTAATTTATGTTTTACCACAAAGTAATATGCCAAAAAATAAGACATGCATAATCTTGGATAATGTCACTATGATTTCTTCTCATAAAATATAATTTAACTTTTCTTTCTTTATTAAAGTTGAAATGCGTAGATGCATGAATTTTTTTTCCTTTTCAAGGCAAACACTTGTATCTATTTTATCAGTATTTATACAAGTGCATTAATACTGGTAGATGTGTCAACAATTTGCAAAACATTTATTATTGCAAAAATTGCAAAAATACAATTTGCCAATAATAAATAAAGACATAAATGCCTGTAGGTGTGTATGTATACACACATATAGTTTATAACAACATACTGTCATTCTTGGGAGCACTGAAAGATGTTTTCCATTTATCCACAAAAAAAGAAAAATACATTTTTACTGTGTCTCACTTGGGCAGAACACATCATGAATAATAAATTAGGCTTTAAGCAATATATCCTGACATATATGTTTTTTGTTTGTTTGTTTTTGTTAGGAGTGTGGGCTCTGGAGACAGACCAGGTCCAAACCCCAGTACTGTCACTGTGTGAGTTTGAATACTTTTATTTCTTACAGTCACTTAATTGTTTCATCTGCAAAACTGTAATGGGGTGCAGAGTGGCAGGTCCCTTAAAAATTGGAGAAAACCCCCACAACCCTTGGTTGGGGAAAGGGGCAGTGGACAACATGGCATTTAAGATACTTTTGTATAACAGTGGCCAGGTAATAGCCGTGCCTTTCTTGAAGGGGAGAAGCCTGCCACACAGGGAGAAAGGTGACTTGGAGAACATTAGGGACTCATGACATAGTTTGGGGAGCTTATACAAAGCCTGTGAGAGAGGCAGGGAGCATATGTCCACCCCGTAAGTCACTGGGAACTCTTTCCCTGACTAAAGATGGCAGCCCAGAGAATGTAAAAGATATGGGGAAAGTGGCAAAAATGGCACATCATAGAAGGGGCCATATATGAGGTCACATAGGAAGTTCTGGGCTAGGCATTTAAAATAAGGGTGGGCTGAAAGAGGAAGAAGAAGAGGCCATGCAGGCTGAAAGGGTGTATGAAGTGGAGGCTGAGTGATCTGAAAGGGTGTAGAAAAGGGGGTCCACCGTAAAGAGAAGCTATGTGATCTGAAGTGAGAGGAAGTACTTCTGCTTCTCTGAAGGATGTATGGAGAAGCCACTCCATTGGGACATGTGCCTCCCTGGACTGCACCGTGATCCAGTATAACACAGCATATGTTTCCCTGAACCAATATGTGGAGGCTGAGAAGAGCATGCCCAAGATACTGGAGGAGAGAGCTGCTGCGAGAGGATGGTGACTCTGAGACCCATAAGGGCACCTTCCAGAGAGATGGAGACCTGTTTGTGCAGCCAGCTTAAGAACAGATGAGGAGATGGGGAACTTCTGGGCATGGTTTTGGCATGGAGCCTTTTGGGGAGCAAGGGAACTGCTGGGTCTCATGGGAGAACAAGGCTCTGAGCAGGAGAGCTCCCAGTACCCCCCACCAATGTTAGAACCCTGTTAATAAAAACCTGTTTCCTTCAACAGTAATTGTTGGGTCATCTGTCAAGGGACCACATGGGCAAGCCTGGGTTTGCTTGGTTACAAAACCGCAAATATACAGGACTGATTATAAAAGAAAACAAGGATTTTTTTTTTAAGTATTGGCTTGTCTTGATTTTTACAAGTGTAGACAAAATGAGGCTGTGTGTAAGGTAGCCTCACTGGGTAATCTGATCAAATATTCCTAACTGGGAACCTCATGGTGGGTAGTCACACCTCAGGCATCAGAAGTTATTTTCTTTAGTAAAAGGTTTATCTTTGCCTTAATCAAGCCCTGTCCATTTTTTTCTGTGCTTCTGCATTAATGCACCTTTGAAAGGCCCCACTTTCAGACCTCTCCTTCTAAAGTCTTCAAGAGAGCTCATAATCTTAACTATCCTGTTAAGCCATCATGGTCTTGCTTTCTCCCACCTTGATGGAACCTTCTTTCCATTTCCTCCTTAATCTCAAATGCATAGATTCTGCTAGCACTTATCTCAGTCTGTTGAAATGTTGCTTCCAGGTGTATCCTCTATCCAGCTGAAATAAATTTTTGTAAAGATTCTCTACAGATTTGGACATTCCTTACATTAACATGAGGATAAATGGTCAGGAATTATATCACTTAAAAAATTCTACTAAAGAGACATTGGAAGAGAACTCTCTATGCTTTAGTTTACTCTTATGTAAGGCAGGGAAAACAATTGTCCTTACCTCATGGACTTGTAAAAAATACTGTAAGTGGGGCCACTTCCAGATGGAGCTGGAACTGCTATCCCAAAAGAACTGCCTTGCAAACTTTATTCCTCAAATGTTTGTAATGTTAAATCTGGGCAAAATAACCTATGAACTGGTCCTAAAGCAGCATTGTATTCCAAACAACTGTTTGCAAATCTAACAGGAAAGCAGTCATTCTGACCAATGTCATGGAAATTAAAGGCAGCCTTTAGAATTAGCATCATTATGTTAGCTTATCTGCATCAATAGAAATCCTTCCTTAGTACATTACCACCCATAAAAATTCCTTACTTTTGTTTATGTGTGGAAGAAAGGGGGATGCTGTAATAAATCATAAATTCTTAACTGGACATGGAATGGTGAGTAGTCATGCTCCAGGCCTATAACTGTGGTTTTTGTGTTGTTGTTGTTATCTTTTTCTGAAATTTATTTTTATTATATTTTTTCCATTACCATTTATCCCTCTTATATCCTTCTCACAGGGAGTAGAGGAATTCAGCAAAAAAGAGAGAGGATTCATGGACATGGACAACAGTGTGATGCTCACAGGGGGGGAGGTGGTGGACATATAAGTTCTTATAGTCACAAATTCAGTCACGTGTATTATTCTTATCATCTGTAGAATAAAAACCCCATCAAATTTTTGGATAAATATGTTTGTGTTGAGTATATGCTGAGTACTTAAAAAACACTTGCCAAAATACTGCTGGCTGGCACATGCTTTTCCATCTTACCAAAAATGCAGAGCTTGAAACTATTGTTCTGTCCAGAGTTAGAATCCTGGTGGAAAATAGCATGGCTCAGGAGTAAATTGAAGGGTGCTTTAAGATCAAATGTCTCATTCTGAGTTGTAGTAAGTTATAGTAAGTTGTAATAAGTTAAGACCATGAGTAAGTTATTTAACATTTATAAACCTTAATTTTCTCATTTGAAAAGTGATGTCTAGGGAGTAAAAAGTTCAGATATGCCTCTTACTATTAATATTTCCTATAGACATAATATTATGTATTATTTTCAATGATTCTATTATTAACATATCTGAATAAAGATATGCTTTATTTTATATTTATATAAAAATGTCCTTCCTTTAAACCATTGTAAAATGTACACCCAGTTGTTTTTATGAGGATATAAATAATATGTTATAAAATTAATCCTAGAATAGAAGTCTAGTATAAAACTTTTCCTAAAATACAAAATTTGCCATAATGTTAGATCCTCCTTGTTGCTGCATCAAATATATATTTGAGAATATTACTTGATTAAAGTGTATGATTTTTACTCTGAAAGCAAACAAGTTAAAGAAAAAAATTAAAATTCTCATAGCTCTCATAATAATTTGAATAATGTAGTGTTAATTCCTCAAATCTGCAGCTGTTCCATATTTCCCTTCATATAACATTGCTGCCTTAAAATCAAAGAAAAATGGGGAATTTCCATGAAATAAGAAACATTCTTTTTACTTTCCTTTTCAGCAAATTTTAAGCAACATTGTTAAACTTCCTATTCTTGATTTATTCATAGTTCTAGCATGTTCATTCTCCCTATGGTCCTTTGAATTGAATCTGTTTAATTTTCCTCATGGGCTCAATATTTACAAACACCATGTGAGAAACATAAGGTATTTTCTTTTGATGAATGTCTCTAATCAAGACTCAGGATAAATCATTAGATTAGAAGTTTCCTCTATATGGATACTACCCATGATGTTATGAAACTTCATTCTAAAATGTAAGATAATGTTTGCATTTTCTGATAAATACCTTTAATTACAATTATTTACATGGTAACTTTATAGAAGGTAAACTTTGGTAAACTGTAGTTGATATAATATTCTATAAATAAGAAAATATATTTCCATGTAATATTATAAAATATTTCCATGTGTATATTAAAGATATACATATATATATATTTCAGAAAGGACTAGGTTTCTGATATTTTGGAAAGGAATATTGAAAATGAGCTGATAGGAAGGCCATAAAAGTAAATGGAAATATTTTACAATTTTATTGGTGATCGATTCTACTTTGCCACTTGAGCCTGCATATAGAAGCTCAAGGGAGTTGGCTATGTAAATCTCTTACCAATTCTATGTTCAAGGATGCCACTTAATAGCTTGAAATCATCCATGGAGGGAATATGCTACAAATTGAATTTTTCTTATTTTATTAGAGCATATTTTTAAACATGCTTCCCAGTACAGGACTGGATATAACCAATGGTTTCCAGGTTTAATATCTGATTATTGATTTTCTTTATTCATGCCACTTTATGCTTAGAACTATTTCCAGAATCTAAGGAAACCAAATAAATAATAAAAAACACCACCTTGCTTCACATGACTGTGGTGCTTAGGAAGCAGTGACATTCATGAGACGCTGATGAAGGGAATGAAGGTTAACGCTCTGGCTTAGGGAGGAGATTCGCAGCAATCTGGAGTTAGGAAGTCCCATTGAATTAAGTGGAAGTCATGGATTAGAAACTATTTTGCTAGAATCTGATTCTATTTTTCAGTAAAAATTTAGAGATAATCTACTTGAGCAGAAATTTTGCCTAATGGTGTTTTATTCATTTCTTTCCAGGTCTGAACATACGCAATTTTGACTTTTAAGTCCTGAGTTCAGGACTTAATATGTGTTATGCCTATAATATTTGAAGGGAGAGGATGATTTAATTTGAGGGGATGGGAAAAGGACTTTTTGATGCTGTATGGGGGTGCTAAAGCTTGACTCTGTAGAAATAAGTATAGTATGATCTATACGGTACAGGGAGACATGTCAAAAGCTTGCCTCAGGCTCCAGTGGCTCTAACATTTTCAGAGATTAGAGATATCTTTCAACATCCAACAAATTATAAACTCTTTCTTTTGGAAAGTGCCAATGCACATTTGGCACACAATTTTAGGGTATGTGTGGATCATCCACAGAATTTATTATATTAAGTGTATGGTCTAAGCCTGAGTTCTCTTCTTGCTTGTCCAATCCAGTTTTTAAGAAGGAGTATATAGACCTCTATTCAAGATTAATCAGTTTATTCTTGTCTGGAAGTTTTGTATAAAATTATTTCATGAACTTTAGAAAAGAAGTAATGACGTAAATTGAAAGGGGCAGAGGAGACATGAATGTCAATATCCTTATATTATGATATAAAACACATTGGTACTGATCTTTCATTAAATCATACTTACTTAGGTGATCAGTTTCCTAAGACTGGCCATTGCTGCATCAGAATTAAACAATGTCCAAAGTCAAGGACTATAGTTATAAGTGGTTCTGTTGATGCTAAGAGCCATTAAAGATTTCTGCTTTCTGTATTTGTGTCACTGACCTTAACTGTTCCTATGTCCAGTGGAGATGGTTACTCCATCTCTCTGAACTACTTTCAATCACTTCCTCACTAGAGGTGCCTTCTCTCAGGTTATAGATGGATTTGATTCTTTTCAGTTATTAAAATAATAATGATGCTAAGTGTGTCCTACAACTTTGACAGTTTCCTAACTCTCTTAACTCTCACAACCAAATATTGGGATTTAAGAGGCCCAGTAAACAGCTCTTATGGCTTCTCTTCCTCAATTTTAACAAATTGAGAGAATGAAGCACAGAACATAGTTAAATGGAAACCAGGTCATGTTTCTCTTCTTTGCATATAAAAAATTAGTGATTTATTATTATTTTAGCAATTCTTACCAGGCCATTTCAAAAGTTGCTCTTGTTTACCTTGCCTGTATCATCTCTTACCAACTAGCATTACACCAACTCCCCTAGCTGAGACTTAGAGAATTTAGAGATCTTCTCTCTGTTCCTTAGTTGGACAATGCTCTCTCTCCTCTGGGCCATGTTTTCCTGTTTGTAACACAATGCTGGGCTGCCTCTTCCTGGAGCAGTCTTCCTATCTGCATCCCCATTTGTTTATGACTTGTCTGGTCTCACACAGAGATTCTCAGGCTTTTTCATGAAAGAACCTCGTCAATAAGCTGGTGAGTCTGATGGGCAGCTTCTCAGAATAATGTTTTCACATGCTTAAAGTAAAATGCATAGGATTATGAGGGAAGCTGGTTATATTGGAATATAATTATTAAAATATTAAGAAATGTGATGTCATTATATGCCTTAATTTATCAAAAACAAGATGTAGAGGCAGATTAAATAACAACTATCCTAATTTTAAGTAGTAATAGCATTATGTGATATGAAAATATATGTAACTTCTAATATTAATATGCCACTGGTAATACTGCCATGGCGTGTGTCTACATTCATAATTTAAGGAAATGCCAATTTTTAAGAGCTCTATTGAGGTATGATTGATATAGAAAAATGGCATATATTTAATGTATACAATTAAATATGAAGTTGGACATATTCATTAATTCCAGAAACCATCACCACAATCAAAGTGATAAATATAACCATCACCATAAATATAACCATTGAAACATTAAGGAAATGCTAGTTTTAATTAGAGATTGATTGCATTTTTTCTACAGCCAAGTTAACAGATTCTTTGAATCCTACCCCAGTATATCTGTTGGCACAGGGGCTCTCAGACCTACAATTTTTGGATTAGGTGTGCATTCTTTGTTATCTGAAAACAATCACTAATTTTTAGATAGCACTAATGATTCCATTGTAATTGAAAATTTAATTTGATTCTTCTAAAAGTCTAATAGAGAAAGGGCCATTTCTATCTTTTCTATGAATGTTGTTCTAGCTCCTAATATGCATGACCCAGAGTTTGTGAATTAGTAAGTAAACAAATGCATAGAAACTTGTAGCTCACTGACTGTTGATTCCTGCTCATACTAAAAGGCAGAAAAAATGTACAAAGACATTTTCTTTTCCTGATAATTGTCTTTTTCTTTTCCATATTTTCTGCATGAGTGGAATCATTAGAGATTAATTTTGGTCGATTTTTATGATATGGCAGCCAAGTTAAGGAAAACTTAATGTGAACCTTATGATATTCTACAGCCAAAAATGCACAGAGGAAAAGTCATTCTGTAAAGAGAATATTTCCCAGTTTATACACAATGGTAGCTCTGTCTAAAATTGACTATACATTTTGTCTTCCCAGGCATTCCCTAATTTTATTGATACCAATTTATGAGATCTCCTCATAGAGATTAGTTAGAATAGAAGTACACAGTTTTTAAAAAAGATTTTATTTCTTTATTTTTAGAGAGAGAAGGAGCGAAGGAGAAACAGAGGGAGAGAAGCATCAATCCATTGTTCTTGCACATGCCCTGACTGGGGACTGAACCCACAACCCAGGCATGTGCTCTGACTAGGCATTGAACCGGTGACCTTTTGCTTTACCGGGACAATGCTCAGCCCACTGAACCACAGCAGTCAGGGTGAAATGCATAGTTTTTGAACTTCCATTTATGACATCAGTATCTCTCTTGCTGTCTATCATAGTAATGGTATCACAAAGTCGTGTAACTATTTCTGTCCTTGGATTATTCAATCTCCTCACTCCAATAATTCTTGGATAAAGCTAGCACTAAAAGTTGGTAGGTTTGGGGGAAATAGAGAAGCAAAGTATGTAGTACAAAGTAGGTGTTGAATAAATCATTGTTTATTTTCCCTTTCTCCTCTACATTAGTGACTTCTCCATATTGTCTGTTTGCACTTTTCCTACACAACATATTTATCAGAACTTTCTTGCCCTGTTGGGGACCACCATGCCTGGTTTCCAAAGCTGTAACCCCCCATGGCTAAGGCTGAGTAAAGAGACCTTGGAGCCACTAAGGAGACAAAGCTTATCTCCCTGGCAGAGGCACCGCTTCTGCCCCCTTTTACTTCACCCTGCTTGGCCCCAGGTGGATGACTGGTTAGCCAATGATTGGTAAGATTCCTCAAGGGACGGATGACCTAAGACAGGCATGGTCTCAAAGGGGCCCTCAGGGAAGGACCTAGGGGGCTGAAAAAAAGGGGGGTGATGGACCCTCGCCCCTCAGCTTTGACATACCCTGAGTCCTCATTCTGCCTGCCAGAAGTCTCCTAATCTCTTGGCTGCCTTACTTCCCCTCCCTGACTTAAGCCTGAAACAATGCTGGAGGTGGGTGCAGCCCTGTGCTGGAAAGGGTGGGTTCCCCGGAGTGATCAGGCCTAAGAAAGAATGCATAAAATCCTGTGAAACCTGCTTTGCTAATGACCTCAATTTAAATTATAAGGGTCTAATGAGTTTGTTCCCCCAAAGTTTTATGACCCTATAGCTATCTGGCACTAACTCAGAATAAGCCCTCATAGTTCTTTGAATGTTATCTATTGCATGATCATTACTACCTGACAATGATTGATGAGCGTTACCTGTATTCCTATGCAAATTAAACCCAATAAAAGCCCATTGAGGAACAGGTTCCTGGCCCTTCTCCTTTGAGAGATCTGCCACCTTTCCTCCCCAAGTAGATCATGTCTTGGTAGACTTATTCTCATCCGCGGTGGTTGGGGGGGGGAGAGGCTCTGTGGGCAGAGTCCTCCCCCAACATTGCCTCTAGACTGTGAATATTTATAAGACTGTGAATATTTATAAGAACAAAAATCATGTATTCTCCATAAAACACTTAATAATTGCTTTTTCCACTGCTAACCATGTATGCATGGATTTCCAGACTTCTGGAGTACTCATGACAATGACATATTCACATGTTTTTCCTCCCATTATGTGCATTCAAAATCATCACTAAATTCATCCAAAATAGAAGGACCTCTGATATATTTTTAGTAGCGTAGAAAAAAAGTATATATAAAACAAACATTTGCTATATAAAACAAATAATATTTTAAACATAATGGGTAATTTGTGGTTTAAATAAATTATATGCTAAATGACATTTGAATGTGATTTTCATAAACTGAGACTCTCATCTTTACTACTAAATTGGTGAATTTGCCAATTGAAGGTTGGAGACTCATAAGTTTTGTATGATTAAATATGTCTGTGATAGTTTTCCTTAAATGATCAATATATACTGTTAATCCCATTAATACCATAATGAGGTTCTAATCAGCTAACAGAGATGGCACCATACATCTCTGTCACACAGTATTACTTTTATTTTTAAATTATTTTTATTTTTCCCAGCCATATTAAGTTAAAATTGGCAAATACATATATTTAATGTAAACAATGTGATGTTTTGATATATATACAGTGGTACCTTGGTACTCATCTTTAATTCATTCTAGAACTTGTGATGAATGCCAAAACCAACAAATACCAAACGATGAAGCATTTTCTCTAGCAGAGTGGCGTCGTGACTCATACAACTTCTGTCAAGTGCAATGAGTTCTGAGTAAGCGCTGAGTGCTGAAACATTTTTTTTCTGGTCCAAATGAGATGAGTACAGGGTTTGAAGAGTTCTGAAGCCAAAGAGTACCAAGGTGTGTGTGTGTGCGTGTATAAATGATTAGCACAATCCATTGTTTATTTTGTTTGTTTCAGTGAGAACACTTAAGATCTCTCTTAGGAAATTTCAAATGTACAACACAGTATTATTACCTCTAGTCACTACGTTGCACATTAGATCTCAAGAACTTACTCATCCTGAACAACTGAATCTTTGTACTCCTTGACCTTCATCTTCTCATTTCCCCCACCCCTCAGCCCCTGGCTTCTGCCATTCTATTCTACTTTTATGAATTTGACATTTTTAGATATCATGTATAAGTGATACCATGCAGTATTTTTCTTTCTGTGTCTGGCTTATTTCACTTAGCATAATGCCCTCCAGGCTCTCCCATGTTGTTGCAAATGACAGGATTTCTTTCTTTTTAAGGCTGCATCATATATAGACACAAGTTGTTTCCATATTTTGGCTACTGTGAATAATGCTACAATGAACATGAGAGTACAGATATCACTGCAGATAGTGATTTTATTTCCTTTGGGTATATACCCAGAATTGGGATTGCTGGGTCATATGGTAGTTGCAATTTTAATTTTTTTTTTTTTAGTATCTTCAATACTGTTTTCCATAGTGGCTATATCAACTTACATTCACACTCATGGTACACAAGGGTTCCCTCTCCTTCACATCCTCATCAACTTTTATCTTTTTTCTTTTTGGTAAGTCATTTTAACAAGTGTGAAGTGATATTTTTATAGAAACAATCCTCCCCATGCCAGGGCCTTTTTTTATTATTGTTCTTCTTTGCTCACCACCAGGTGGAACCGTGGCTCTCAATGCCAGAGTTTGGTAGAAAGGAACTATTTTAATAAAAAGTTATACAGGTTTAGAATGATGGTGGAGTTCTACCATTAAATCTCATTTCATTTAGACATGAAGATACACCCAGAAACATACAGCCTTGCCTTCCTCCCTCTGCCCAGCCAGGCCAGTCTCAGAGCATGCCCTTTCACCCCTTTTCTTTCCACATGGTCTCACATTGTCCCCCACTGTCTCACATTGTCCCCATCCCACATGGCAGCCTGCCTTTTTGTTTAAATCCCAGCCTGGAACCTCCTCTGTAACCCCATTTCTGACTCCTCCCACAATCAGCTACACCTGCCAGCACTCCCATATTTTCTGCCTTTCTTGGCTGCCATAGTTAGTCCTGGCAGGCATGGCCCCATGATGTGGAGTGAACCATCTCCAAGCTCTTGCCAGGCACTGTAAGGGGGGGGGGGAGCTGCCTCATGGGGGAGCTACATCACGGGTCAAAATCACACCTATCTCCCTGGCTCCAGGTAGGCACAGGTTTTAATATTAAAACACTGGCCAAGTTACCCCATTGCAATATCTCATTGTCGTTTTGATTTGCATTTCACTGATGATGAGTGATGTTAAGCTCCTTTTCTATACCTTTTGGTCCTTTGCATGTCTTTAATTTTAAAAATCTAAGTTGTTGGTGTTTTTGTATATATTTTTATCACTAGTCTCCATGTTTATTATGTTATGGGCTGCCAAGTGCTACATAAAGATTCTTATTGTGGTTTTCTTTTGGTTTCTCCAGGGTTTCGTCTTTTGAGCAATTTGATTTTTCTCATAAATTAAGATGTATAAAATATCTTTATGGTGTTATAAAGCAGCACCTTGGTTTAAAATATATTTTGCCTATAACTGAATCTTTCCTGACATTAATATCACAGCTCTGTTTTATTTTCTTAGTATGGCTGGTGGGTCCTTATAATCATTGTACTTCTATTCATTTACTGTAACTTTGTTTTAGATGAAGCTTTTTCATATACCACATTGTTGGGCTATGAATTTTGAAATTATCTAAGAATCCTTTATTTTTCAACAGGCTAACTTTTCCTATTTTACATTTGTTGCTGTATTTAGAAGATTTGATTTTATTGCTTTCCTCTTACTCTATATTATCTGTATTTAAAATTTTCCCCTTTATTTTTGCAAAAATGATTTTGTGTATGATTCTGTTTTTCTATTTATAACTCAGAGGGTTGGCAATTAATTTCTATCCTTCTCTGGTTTTATCCTATAACTTTAAATTGTGTAATCGAAATTACTACAAGGTATTTTGTCAGGGGGTGCTGATGGTGAGTCAGTTGTATTTGGGACATTCCTGGAGTGAAAACACAAAGTAGGCTAGTTCCAAATATTCACAATGATAGCTTAAGAGCCAATCACTGATGACTTTTGGCTTCTTATTTTTTTAAAGAAACGTAACATCACAAATGCACTTAAAGTCACAGAGGAGATTAAAATATGAAAAAGAAAGGACATTGATGACTCAGCATTAAAAGCTGATTTGTATATGCTGCAATGATGCATTTTAAAACCAATGACACTATGATGTACTGTGGTATATAATTTCTACAACCTTTATTGACCTCCCAACTGTGAAAGCCGAGCATAGTAGACTACCTCTTTCCACCTCTGCTTCCTGATAATTATTTTTACATTTATATAATGGTATATGCTGTATAATATGTACTTTTAAAGTAATAATTATGTAGTTCATGATTGGTCAAATTAAGATTTTATGTTTTACTTCCATCTATGGAAAATGGTGATATTATTGCACTTATACTTTCTCATAGGCCATATCAAACAGTTGGCTTCTTATTAGAAGGAACCATATGAAATTCCCCATTTTTCAAGGTTAAAACAATGTATTCTCATTTTTATACTCTTAAGTTTTTATAATTTTATAAACACATTTTTCACATCCTGGGCAATTTATGTACTATAGAAATTACCCCTTTGTAAAATATATATTCCAAATCATCTCATCCTGACAGTAGATATCTAGCAGAAGTATTTTTATCTTTCAATAGGAAGTGAACCAGCAGTTTTTCACATAACATACAAACATAATTTTTTCCAGCTCTTAGTCATACAACCATAGCTACAGAAGGCTGGGAAGTATGCCCTCAAGTTGGGTGGCAAGATGCCTAGCTTAAAATGAGATGTTTTACTTTTTAAGTAAAGATGGTAGGAAGAGCTATTTGAGGACAATTAGCATCTCTGATACAAACACTGTCTAGTTCTTGACACTGAGAGATCTGCAAAATTTATACCACTATGTTAACACTTTATATTGATTGCTAAAGATAGAAATAAGTCTATAATTGCTAAGGAACTAGAAGCAAAATTTCTAAAAAACTGGAAAGCAATCATAACAAAAATCTTGATAAATCATGTTAGAAAATAAAGAAAAATAAAGGGAGAAAAAGGTGTAAAATTCAAATCACAAGTAGAAAACATGAAATATTATGACAGAAATTAGACTAAATCAGTAATAGAAATTTACTGATTATTCTTTAAAAGATAAAAATATATATATAATGACAAAATAAAGCTAAAATAAGGAAAGGCAATACAGTTTTTATTTTATTTTTTTAAGATTTTATTTATCTATTTTTAGACAGAGGGGAAGGGTGGGAGAAAGGGTAAGAAACATCAATGTGTGGCTGCTTCTGGCATGCCCCCAGCTGGGGACCTGGCCCACAACCCAGGCATGTGCCCTGACTGGGAATTGAACCAGCAACCCTTTGGTTTGAAGGTTGGTGCTCAATCCACTGAGCCACACCAGCCAGGGTGGCAATACAGTTTTTAAAATAACATAAAATTATTAGTGGTATAATCAGGCAGGGGTGAATTTAAATTTAAAACCATTCAATGAAATAAGTGGTAATATTTTGGGTTGTCAAATGATATGCCCAACAAGAATATATATAATGGTCCAGTATAATTAATCATTGAACAAGGTAATATCCAAATAAAAAGTAAAATACTTTCTCAAAATACTAAAAATGGATGAATTCATAATCATAGAGGGAATCCTTAATATTTCCTTCTCAGATTTTGACAGGTCAAGTAGACAAAATTAATTAAATTAGAATAGAAAATTTAAATAAGAGAATTAACAAACTTAGTCAAATAGATGGTAGAGAAAAGTGTATCTAAGGAACAGAAAACTATATACATATTCCTGTCGAGTTCTGAAATGCTTCTAAAAACTGATTATATTATAGCCCATAAAATTTATTTAAAATAGAAAAATTACCATATTGGCCACATTCTCTGAATTCTGTACAATAAAATAAGAATTGAAAACAGTATCCATTTAACTTCACAAAGTAATATTTCAAATAATATAAGGTAGAAAATGTAATGGAAATATTATAAAAAGTAATATGTAAAACATTTTACAAAAATCCTATATTAGAAGAATCAACTTTAAGATGGCAAGCTGGGCACCCACATTTCCATTAACTTGACCTCTTAGTTAACAAAAGACCTTAGAAAGAGGTATAATATGAAATTATCAATAACCTTAGAAGAAATTTTCAAAGCATGTGGTTAAACAATATAGAATTATGTGGGGAACTCCCACCTTCTAACTTCTACTACCTGGGCTAATCACCAAATTAACAGAGACAGATTAACAAGAGAAAATGAAAGTTTAATACATGCACATGAGGAATTCACATAGACAGCATAAAACCATGAAAATGTCAAAGACAGTGAGTCAATATTGGGTATGTAAGGCCTTTTGGACAAAGGAGAAAGGAAGGCAGAGAATGGGGTATTAGATTTCAGAAGTGAGAATGGGCAATTTACAGGTAGGTGAGGGAGAGCAGAACACAAATGGCAGGAGAATCCATGCTAGGTGACTCAGAAACAATGGGACACAGGAGTATCTAGGAAACAGGCCCCTGTCTGAAGCCCTCTTGTTCACCATACTTAATTCAAATTAGGCTACAGTGGAATCAGGAGATCTCCCTACTGAAGCAAGTTTCTCTGTCTCAATCTCTTGGGCAAGAAAGGGGTGGGGGTCAAAAGCTCTTTCTGAGCCTTTTATTTCCTAATAAACAGCTTAAAATCAGTATCCAAAAGAAGCAGCTTCAGGATGGCAGAACTTTGGTCCCTTCAAGACCTTCCAGGTCCATCCTATTTAGATTTGTGTTGCCCACCTCAAGTTTGTTCTTTGTTTTTCTCCTTAATATTCATCACTGTGTTACATATTTTACACTTTCCTGATTTATCTTGTTTATTTCTGTCTTCCCTATGACAAGGATTAAAGACCATACACATTGAGAACTAACTGCACAGTTCCAAAACAACCCTTCACATAGATTATAACATTTTTACTGTCTATGGTTGTGTAAGCATAACCTGCAAAATGTATAAGGTGGCCCTGATCTCACCCTCGTAATTCAGGGCCTGTTAGGGTTTGAATGGATTTTTGCTGTTTTTTTCTCCTGTCATCTAGTCTAGTGAGTAGTGGAAGATGAGATCATAGAGCTGATGAGACCAGATTGTGGAGGGGCTCTGAAAGCCATTGTTAGAACTTGGAATTTACTAGATGTGAGGTTGGGAAACTTCTGGAGAGTTATAATGATATTAGTTATCTAATCCAACATTTGTTTTAAAAGGATCACTCTGGCTGCTATTTTGAGACTAAACTGTATGTGGAGGAAGATGGTGTAATGGACATCAATTAGGAGGCTGTTATAATGAATTGGTCAGAAATTATGGTGGCTTGGAAAAAGGGGGTATCACGCTGGAAGTAGAGAATTGTTCTTGGGTCCTGAATATACATTGAAGGTGGACCCAGTAGAAATTGCTGATAGAGTGGATATGGGATATAGGAGAATAATTGGAGTCAGGATGACCAAAATGTTTTGGGGCTTGAGCAACTTAAAGTATGCAGTTGACACTTATGGAGATGGAAGAAATACCTGAAGAGGCATATTTGTGTGTGGGAGATGAATGGTTTGACTTTTGATATATGATGTTTTATATTTCTTTTAGACATTTGGATATATTTAGATACATAACATTGGAGTTTAAGGGGAGACATACAGATTAAAGATGTAAATTTATGATTTATCAGTCTATTGAGGGGTTTTGCTTTATTTGTCTTTATTTTTAATTGTGATGAAAAATGCATAACATAAAATTTACCATCTCAATCATTTTGAAGTGTACACTGCAGTAATGTTAATTATTACAGGTGGTTTTTAAGCCATGACCATGAGAATAGGAGTAGAGAGCAAGGAGCCAATGTCCCAGTATTTCCAAGGGGAAATATTCCCAGGGGAAATCCAATGTCAAAATGATTAGGAAGAACCAACAAAGTATAGAAGGAGAACTCAGCAAGAGGGAGGAGGAAAAACTAGGAGTATGGGGTGAGTTAAAAACCAAGAGAAAAACAGTTTGAGAGTGAAAGTAGAGATAGTGTCACATGCTTTTGAATATTCAAAACAGATGTATACTTAGATTCAACCATTCGGTATGGTACTGTGGAGCTCAGTGGTATATTAACATTAATATTTTGTCCCAGATTCTTCTCCTCTGACTCTATCTGTGTCCTTTGCCTTATGGCTTTTCATTTCTTTCCACTAGAATCAAAGTGTACTCCTGTCCCTGACCTTCAACTCAGCCATATTACTTGTTTTGGCTGATGGAACACAGAAGGGAGTTCTAGTGTGCTAGTTCTTTATTTCCATTTCTCTGTCCTATGTCACCACAAGGACATGGTCTGATTAGCCTTTTGGTCCAAGTGGTACAATAGGCAGCTAGTTAAATATTAACAAAGAAAGAGGGAGGGAACAGGAAAAAAAAAAACCAAAACATCTGACTAAGAAGGTACATAGCCTTGTGGTCTGTCACCCTAGGGAGTACCTGACATAGTTCTACCAGCTTGACAGGCCTGGGAGAAAGAGGCAGAGAGAAATTTCTATTATTAGTACATGCATAGACAATAACACAAGTCACCTTGAAGTGACCTATCCTCAATTATACCCTTTTTATAATAAATTAGCATTGCCATTTTGTGCCCTCCCCTTGTGGGCAAACCTAGAGAATTCTGGGTAGGACCCAAAAGGCAGAATGCTGCCCAAGGGAAATTAGAGGATACGCATGGACAGTTTAAAAATAAGCCCGCTCTTTTCTGGGATTGGATAGTTCAAAATAAACCTGCTCTTTTCCCAGCCCAAGAGAATATAAGAAAGCTCACACAAAGACCCCTGGGCAGTCAGTCTTTGAGCATGCCAGCTTGCTCTCTGTCTCTCTCTCTCTCTCGTCTCTCTCTTCCTTCCTCTCAGAATGCATTTTTACATTAGTAAATCTTGTCACTGCGCTTGAACTATTGTGTGTATGTCCCTAAATTCTTTCTTCCAACACCTAAAAGAACCGTCTCTGCGTAGTGACAAGAGAAAGATGAGGCACCCATGAACCAGACACATGCCCTATTTGTAGCGTGTAGCACCAGCCCCCCACACATTCTCTCAACTGACTCCTAGATGAACTGCTTTTGATAGATGGATGCCAGAGATTGTGTGCTTGTTACATAGTTGACTGATATGGTGACCTTGACAAAAGCTATGTTGCTGAAATGATATATAGAGAGCCTGTCTGAAGCAAGTTCAAAGGAGAATGGGAAGAAAATAATTGAGTATAGTATAGCAACATTTTTGTGCAATTTTCACAATCTTCCCATAAATGGTATATAAGAAATTAGAACATATCTGGAGAGATGTGGAATAAAAGATAATTTTCTTTTTGGATGACAGAAAGGAGAACAAGTTTGAATGCTGATGAGAATGATACAGTAGAACCATGAAAACACTGATGATGCAAGAAAGAAGTAGAGAATCACTCCAGCCATTATGGAGGATAAGTACAAGATCTGCTGGGAAAAGTCCAGCCATTGTTAATATAACGACAATGGTTTGCATGACATCAATGTAACCTGGCAGCCAAGGAGAGTGGACTGGAATGCCCATGTGTGAACAATGACGACTTCACTGTACTAGTCAGTGGGGTGTTAAACACTGTTGAGTGAGCATGTGTACTGTGTAGCTGTTGCATTCAAAATGACTGAGGGAGTAGAGCAACGAATCTGCATCAAATTTTGCATTAAGCTTGAACATTTCTCCACAGAAACTATTCAGATGACTCAGAAGGCTGCACCTATGAGCAACTGGTGATTGGCAGCTTTATCATGACAACATGCTCGCTTATACATCATGTCTTGTGCAGAGCTTTTTGGTGAAACATCAAATCACCCAGGCGACTCAGCCCCCTAGAGCCCAGATTTGGTGCCCTGTGACTTCTGGCTTTTCCCAAAACTAAAATCACCTTTGAAAGGGAAGAGATTTCACACCATCAATGAGATTCAGGAAAATATGACAGGCAGTAGATGGCGATTGGGAGAACTGTGTGAGGTCCCAAAGTGCCTACTTTGAGGAGGACTGAGGCATCATTGTCTGTGTACAATGTTTCTCATATCTTGTATCTTCTTCAATAAATGTCTCTATTTTTCATATCACATGGGTGGATACCTTCTGGACAGACCTCGTATATACACAAGTGAAGATTTGGGCTTGCTAAAGTTTCAAATTCAGGTTTTCCTGACGTGGAAATCCACACATTTCCCATTAAAATATGCTGTCCAAGTTCTGTCTCTCTCAAAGCAGTAAGTATGGAATGAGAGTAGGAAGATAAGTAGTAAAGCCAATTTAAAGGAATGGTAATTTAAAGTCCAGTTATATCCCAAGGGTGTGCCTTTACTTAGATGCATGATCTCAGGCAGCTTGTCTAATTATCTGGATCACTTTGTTTCCCCACCTATCAAAAAAATGAATAAAGAGTTGAGTTCTAAATTTCCTCATTCAGTACTAAAATAGTATTATTCTAAGACCTGACAATTATGCTTCCAATGAGCCCCTCTGAGAGCTGTTGCCATTATTATGTAAGTGCGCAGTTTACTGGCATCCTCCTATGTAACAGATCTCAAAATGCCTCTTTCACAGTAACATCCCAAACTCACCTAAAGTCAGATATTTTAGAATATCTGACATCTGCTTAGTCCCCCAAGGCTGGCAGAATGGATTGAATAATAGTTATTTTAGGATGTAATTGCTGTACTGTTTAAAAAAAAAAACAAAGAAAAAACGAACCCCTCTGCAACTAAATAATGTCATATTTCTGAACCACTTATGTAACCAAAATGATTTATCCAAATAAAAGAGCATGATTTGGGGAAACATTTAAAAGGGATTGCAAATGATTTTCATTACTCGCCTGCTGTGCTGTAAAAGTGTGATTTTCTATAGTTTAGAGATGGTAACTATGTAGAACAATGGCAGTTTTCTAATATTGCATGTTAAGAAACCTTCACTTAATAGTGGTAGAGAAAGTTGGGATACAGAGTACAGGAAAGGGAATATAGACGTTTCTAAAAGGCCCTAAATACCTTGGGGAGAACTAGAAGGTAGTGGTAAGCAATTCTGGAAGAGATTAGAAAGATGACACAAGTCATAGAGGAATAGTTGACAATGAAGAGGGGAAATGTAAATGGAAATGAAGGCCTAAGGGAAACAGAATCAGAAGACAAGGATTAAAAAGGGAAAAAAAGTTTCCAGTAAACTTAACTTCGTATATTCAAGCTCAGGGTGACTAACTTTTTATGATTTTAAAGAGTAATCACTGAGCCCAGGGGATGGAGTGTAGATAAATAGGTGACTAGATTAGATAGATAGATAGATAGATTTAGCATACTCTAAGTATAACTATATTTTATTAAATTTTGTATAATTTTAAAGTCTGTCAAGCAACTAAACTTGGCATGGCATACTAACCAGAATGCGGCAATGCTAATGCACGCTATAATTCTCAGTAGTACACAAATTAAGAATTACAATGTCCATATCTCTCCAAGTTTGACTTGGAAGTTGTGGATGGGTGTGTCTATGTATATGTTTTACATGTGAAATAAGGATTCTTGAAGTACATTTAAAATAGAATAAGTCAATTAAGTTGAAATAGAAATTGGGGTAGCAACTAAGTTCTGAAACTTCAAGTCAAACTATGATCTTCTAAAATGCTAAAACAACTGGTTAAAATAATATTTAACTAGTATGTAAAATTTTGTTATATAGGCAAATAACATTTTAAATTATATATTCTCTAAAATTTGGTTGGATTTCAAATAAGGACTAATGTTTCAGTATTTGCATATCAGCAAACAGAATTCAAGTGCAACTCAACATGTTGCTTTAATTGCATCCCCCAAAGAAAGGCCATGAGCAATCTCAGAGATTCACATTGACCAATACTGAGATGCCAAATGCTTGATAATGGATAGCCCATTACTTCTTTCAAGTTCTCTAAATAAAGGTTTAAGGAGAAAATAATAATGACAGGGAAATAATTTACCAGTATTGTGGCCTTGTAAATCATTTTAGGAAAGCAAGAACTCTACTAAATCTCATTCTTTTAATTGGATTTCCTGTCGTCTTGCCACCTTCCTGTTGGCATTGGCCCCTATACATGAAGCATCAGTAAATATCGTAAAAATAATTAGAGGCTAAATGTGAAATTGTTTTTCTTTGCAAAAACTAAACAAGGATTAATTTTTAAGTAAATCAGGTATTTGACACCAAATTAGTTTATCATATCATTTGATGTCGTCTCTGTGTTGCTACAATGACACATGACTGAATTTGAATTCATTTTTTAAAAAATCTTCATTATTACATACACTATTACAGTCCCTAGGCTGAGTACTTGGGCCATATTTTTCCATGTGTAATGCACACCCCATGTTTTTGGCCCAAACTTTCAGGAAAAAAATCTTAGCTTTTAATTGTTTAATTCATTCATTTATATTTAGATATTTGTTTTTGGCATTATAAAGGAATTTTACTTTATCATATTCCAGGGTATTATTTTGCATATGGATATCATTATTGCTTGCTAGAATACACTTTTAATTCATGAGCATAAATAAAAGAATTTAAAACATTTATATAGATATGGAATTAGTACTACCTATGTATAATGAGCATCCTTACTTTTTCCTCAAATATTTGGGCAAAAAGTATGCATTATACATGGCAAAATACGGTATTTCAGATATTTTGCTGCATTAAACATCCTTTTTTTTCTACTGATTCAAGCCAAAGATAAGCTAACTAACAGATGATAGAGCCAGGATTCAAATCTAGATCTGCTTCCTTCAAAGTCACATTATATTGCTACAGGCTCTCTTTAAAATTACCCTCTGGGGACAGGGATAGGAGTGAGGATAAATAATTATAACTAGGCAAATGTATATATAAATATAGATCCACAGTTAGATAAGTTGACAGACTTGTTATATTCTATGTGTGAATATTTAAAACTTATTGACAATCTGTATAGTTTTAAAGCATATCAAGAAAGTCATAGCATACTAATTTCAGTTTTATCATCTCTATAAAACTATAAATATAGCACATTTACCATAAAGGAATTGAATATTAAAATAGCCAGGATAAACAATAATCAGGAAGATCTGAGTTCAAATCCAAGCTCTGCTACCTGCAAGCTATGTGACCTTGGCAACCAACATAACCCATATGAGCTTCATTTTCCTCATCTGAAAAAATAGGGATTTGGAATGTAAGTATACTGTTCCCCAAATATTCTTGTGACACTGGTATACAGCATGGATGAACTTAAGCCAAATTCCTGGAGTAGTTAAAAATCAGAATAATTTAATATCCAAAAGTTGTTATTAATTCTTGGAGATGAGACAGTTCTAGACTGCACCATGTTTTTGTGAATTGGATTCACCTCTTAAATGGAGCAGGTATCAACTGGGTAATTGGGACAACCCTTGAATATAGCAACAACTTGATGACTGATTGCATTATTCTGATAAAAAGGTAATTCTAATTTAATCTTTGCACCTTTAGGTTAAAAATTATTTTTAAAAACCTAACTTTTCATGAAAATGGAAGTGGCCTATACTTATTACTCTTATGTATGTATCATTGCAACCCCAGTGCCTAGAATAGTGTCTGAAAAATTGTCATACTGTTGTATGTATGACATACATATTGTCATACATATTTTTTTAAAAAGCATGTTTATTAAAGTGTGTTGGTTAAATAAATACGAAGGGATTACTGTACTTCAAAAGAAATATTTTAAAGTGTTCTATATAAAATGTAGTTCTGTGCTACAGAAGCTGTGTATGAGTTATGTAGGCAGTCATTATAAGCCTCAGGGTATATAGATGTTAGCATTCATTAATGACTTTGAAATTGTACATGCAGTAATAAAGAGAAACAAAACTGAAGCATAAGATGTAACCATCATTTCCTTGTGGCATCTTTATTAAAACTTGTGTAAATAGAGACTATATTTAAGTTAAAGGCACACAGATTCCTGTGAATAAAAATTTAAGAGGATCTTTTTCTGATTCTTAGAGGGATTATACTTCAATTGATGGGGGTTTTTTTGTATGTTTTACTGTCAATGGAATAGAGAATTTTGAAATTTCACAGAAAATTTATATGTGAAATTAAGCAATATGTTCTTGGGAATCTAGGCTGAATATTTTATTACTCCTCAACTATAATATGAACTTTCCCGTTCATTTTGTTAATTATTAGCTCTAACTTACTACAATTAAATCATCAAGGGATGATTTTTATCGACTGGGCAAAATAAGGAGTAGGGATCTTTGCTGTAGCTGTGGTCATTACTGTTCCATTGTTTATTTTTATTTCTCCCACAAAGGACAGAATATTTGTAGAGACTGGTGAATGTGTGTGAAAAAACGAAGTCAATCATTTGTATTTTCATTAGTGGCTAGTCTTTCATATGGTGTTTTTTGGTATCCAAAACATTACTGTCAGTGATACAGTTTGTTATAGACTTGCTTTACTAACACAGAAAGAGCAGATATGGACCATGATAGTTTGAGAAAGTTACATCAGGTACCTACTATATATAATTATTTCTTAGATACATACACTCTGTTTTATTCCTTCAGAAGAGTATTCTCTTTTTTATCGTATTTTTCCCATTACCATTTATTCTTTTTCTATACCTTCCTGTTACTTTTTTTCCTGCTAACTAGAACAAGTGAAAGATTTTATAAGTTCTGTACATGGTTGATAGACAATATAATATTAACATCTTATCAAGCAAATAATGCTTTACAATTTATTTCTTTGTACCTATGTGGAGCTAATTTTGTCTGTCAGTTATAAGCTACCCTTTGATAATACTACTGTCATATATGTAAATTATTTGGACAAGTGTTAAAATTATCTGAAAAACAATCGACAATTTCAGTTACTTCAGGATGAAAAATACAAAATTACTTCATGATCATATCATTTGTTAACTGTTTAATCAGTAATTTTTGCAAGCAAGAAACAAAAATAGGGATAAATTTATGAAGATAAAGGAAATATGCATATATGTAATATATAATCTCACAGTACTTAGAATAATTTCTCTCACATAAACAATATGTATTTTATACACATGTATATACACATATATATTTATTTAACATTAGAAATGATTAGAAAAAATGATTCCCCTCCTCAAATTTTCCTAAAATATTAAAACAGTATGTTTAAAATGCAGATACATATCCACTTTGAGTTTACCCTATAATATATATTTTTACATTTCTCATATTATTATTTGTGTACACATTTAGTATTCATAAAATGGTCAACAGTAAAACTACAAATACATTTCTTATATCACAAGCAATGCAGAATATCAAGTATTGGATATGATAAATTGAATTCAAAATTGGATTACTATTGGTTCCAGAAATATGAATTTTCCTATAGTTTATAGAACAAACTTTAAAATTTCTACAAATCAGAGGAGTCACACAATGTTGTACATGACCAAAATATTATTTTTACTTTACTAACACACAAAATCTCTTACATATTACAATTAGAAAAAATGTGAGGTAAAATACATGAAAAGAATGCTTTTCAATGACCTGGAGGAAAAAAATAGAATTTAAGTACACATAATGAATAAATGTCCATAGTAGTTACCTGATTATGTGTTATGCAGTAGCTACTGGCATCGCAATTGAACATCAGGCCTGTTATTTGAAAGAGCTATCATGGTTTCCATGACTGCAAAAAGAAGAGTGGTTTAAAGAATTAGATTTTATTACATACTGAAGGCCAAGTTTAACTCCTGTTAACATCAACAAATATTAAATATTTCCTCATAAACAAGGTGAAAGTCAGAGTAGCTTTAAAAATACTACCATAACACTTCATTATCCAATTTGTTATAAAGGGAATAATTATTTAGTTGTGTTACTATAAATTCATTTTGTGCAAAAATACACCGTTTTATGGCTAGAAAAATGGGAAGAACATTTAACACTTGGGTTTCCCGGAATCTATTGACTCCTCCAACGTAACTGAAATCCAATGGGAATATTGCAGCATATATCTCCTTTTGCTCCATTGGCTAGTACTTGGTAGCATTATTTAGTGATTGCCCTTCATGTTCCCTGCCCCTGATGGCACATTGTAATTGAAAGATTAAATGTCTATAACTTGCAGTGAATTCAAGAATTAAGAGTACAGTGGGGAAGTGAGGCAACAGGTTTGGAGGATGGCGAGTTGGGCATCAAGAGTGGAGGTCTATGCAGAGGGGGGTGGCAACAGAAGCTTTAGCAGTGAGCATCAGCAGTATTTCTGGGGCATACTGTTGGCTCTATCTTCTTTCCCTCAGTTCCTGTTCTCAACTGTACCTGTAGTCTTCCAGGGAAGCCTGTGAACTACCCAATTCTCTTCCCACAAATTATTTTTTCTGCTTAATTTAACTAGTGTAGGTTTCTGTTGTTTGCAAACAACAATCCTGACTAGTATTGCTTCTTTCTTTCTGAGGTAGCTATTTTGTTTTTAATTTCAAGTGGTCATATAAATCTTATACTGCTCTTTCATAAATTTTAGCTTTTTTGCTTTATATGCTCTTCATGAGCACAAAAAGACTAATCAGAGGATTTTGACCCTATCCAAGCATTACTGAAGAAATGAAAGAGTCTATGGATCCTGGGAAATAAAATTCAGTGACCAATTTTTTAAATTTTTTACATTAAATTAGTAAATAACTGCTAATTTCAGGGGGAAATATGGAGGATGAGAAGTGAAATTGTGGGAAACCTCAACAAAATTCTGACATAATATTATATTAATGTGGATAACATTTACCACACATAACCTAAACCATTTCTATCCTTAATTATCCATCCTAAAGACATTGTATATTAAATAAGAAAATCAGAAACTCTATTTTCTAAGCCATATATCTGTGTAGGAAAGATTTTTGTGAGGAATTAATCTATGTTAAAGCTTGAACTGAGCTATAGTGGTATAAAGTTCAAATGGTTTGAATTGTATTAATCCCTATTAACCCATAATTTCTTGCATTTATCTTACAATGAATTGCAATTCACAATATCCAAATATTTTGGGTCAAGACAATAAATGAATGAATTAATTAATTAATAAAGAAATACTTTAACAAGTACTATTTCAAAGTTTGAGAACAGCATTAGTACAGATAACCCAATCTAAACTATTATTAACATTTTTAACTAGAATCCAATCTCATGATAAATACACTCTATACTCCAAGGAGTCATTAACAAAGTTTAATGAAAGTTTGTCTCATCCATAGCTGATTCCATGCCTTGTTGCTCAGCAACTACCTGCCAGATCACATTTCCAAGCTGTAATGTAACTGACTCTTGAGAGCACTTCAAACAAATGGGAGTTTTCAGCCACTTAATTCACTGTCCTTTACAAGGTATTGCTTTAGGGACCATGAGGATTGGGATTCAAAATGTCCTAGGAACGCTGTTAACTCTAGAGTTTACTTAGAATGCAGCTAAGTGCCTTGAAGTCCAAAAGAAATGCACACAGGCAAGATTGAAAGCCACTCCAGCAAGCATTTCATTTCTAGACTTCTGGAAGTTAATGAAATAGCCAATGGAGAATCTATTGACCAAAGAATAAAAGAGACAAAGAACAATTTACTGTCACTTACCCAAATGTAAGGAGAAAGACATCAACAAAAATATACAGATACTCAGGAGAATATAATGGCTATGGAAGTTAATGAAGAATGGACCTTTAAGAAGGTATGATGATCAGTGCCCAACTTATCCAAAAAGCTAAAATGAGTGAGATAAAGGCATGGGAATTCAAATAAAGTTGCTGATGAGGCCAAAATAAATTGGCTTTATTAATCATTTTTATATTGAACATTTCACTAATTCACCCTTTAGGTGGTCCATTGATAGTTTACCTTTTAAAAATTACCTTTAACTCACCTTTTCTGTCTATGGCCCAAATAAAACTAGGAGTAGGCTAAGTAACTCATAAAAGAAGGTATGGCCAAAGAGATGGAGGTTTGGCCATCACAGTTATTTCTTCTTTGTTGGTATCAGACCAGAATGAAAGAAATGAATTAGAAGGCCTAACATACAAAGTATAGAAGCTGTAAAAGTAGCCATTGTCAAGTCAAGAATATAGGATGGAGATTAAAAAGGGCAAGGGGAAAGATAAAGGAAAAATAGAAATCAAGAAAACAGAAAGGAAAATTTTAGAGAGAAATTCAGGAACTCTTTGATTCCCCTAGACTTTTCCTTTATATGTGTAAGGAAGTCCATTTTACTGATCACAGCTTAAAACTTTAATAAAGGGTGCAATGGTGTCAGAGAGTGGAGTAGAACCCACCAGCTCATTCTAAGGCATCTAAGACCATAATTTTCATTGATGGATTTTGATATTGGCCCCTCTCCCTCTCTCCCCCTCTCTCCACATGCCCACATACGTATGTGTATGCAAATACATTGAATTCTGTATAATATTAAATCATTATTCGTACACATCTCTATCATGAGTGCATAAGATTCTTCATGGCACAAAAAAGATGTTTTACACAATATATCTAGTGCCAACAGAGTGAATTGCAAATTGTATAGCTCATTGTTGTAAAGGAAAATTGTACACAATTTTAAATGTATTTACTCAAAATTAAGGCATTGAAAGAGAAATCTAGCGATATCCCCAGACACCTATCTCTGGGTTCCAAATCCATCCTACAGAACTTTTAAATTGCCTGTCCAATATTCAGTCCTCTTCTTTTGCTAACTATAATTCTCTTTGGGGTAGAAACGTGTGGGATCGTGATTCATCTAGTTAAAAATACCCCCGTCCTCACAGGTCCTTTGCAGCTAGAGTGGCCACATGGTCCAAATTATGGTCAATTGGATATAAAGAGGAATCAAGTGTGTTGGGCTTTCAAAAATTTCTGAATTTTCTAAAGAAAGGGGGTGGAACTTTCCTGTGCCACCTTTCATCTCTCTACCTTGAAAAAAGGCTTCATGCTTGATAGTGGAGCAGCCATCTTGTAACCATGACTTAAAAAAGTCATATTATAAGTGTAATGAAGAAGGAAGCTAGAAAAGTAGTGTAGACTTGATATCTTTTCTTAAACAACCACATCATCCCTGAATTCCACTTCTTCAGGCCTCTTGTTGCCTGAGAAAAGAAGACCCTTATTTGTTTGAGCCATAGATAATGCCCTGAGAAGTGATTTCATTAACTATAGTTAAAAGTTATATCTATGCCTATACATCTATATGTATAGATAAAAATGACTTAATATATAGATGCACATTTATATTATATTTCCAAGTAATATTACTTAAGTGTAACAATGGAAAAGACCACCATAACTACGGTTTTGTATATAATTGGGCAACGGTATATTTTGAGAAAATGATATTGGATATTAAAATTTAGATTATTTTGACAAGTCTGTGGATCTCAGAGCAATAACAATGGTAGAAAATCCATTATAGGAAACAAAACAACACAATGCCATATTTGTTGTAATTAAAATTCACCAACATGACAAAACAAAATAAATTTTATTAAATGCCTTCATTTAACCCTTGTGAAAAAGAAAACTGATTAAGAACATGTTGAAATCTTTATTTTTTAATCAAATTAGTACAGCATTCTGCTAACCATATCACATTCATCACATTTTATTTTTCTAAATTTTTTTGTTTTTATAAGTTTACTATTATTATTATTATTATTGATTATGCAATTATGCTGTCGGGGGGCTTTAACGCAGCCCCCCGGTTCCGCCCCGGATGAAGAAAAAGACTACCAAGACATGATCTGCTTGGGGAGGAAAGGTGGCCATTTCTCTCAAAGGAGAAGGGCCTTGAGCTTTTCCCTTCATGGGCTTTTATTAGGTTCATTCGCATAGGAATGCAGATAAAGCTCATCAATCACTGTCAGCCACTAAGGATTAAACAATACAGGATTTGCAGAGAACTTCAAGGGCTTAGTCTGAGCCAATCAGCTAGAGGGCCATAAAACTTTAAGCTGCCAGACTCATCTCAAGTCTGGACCCTTATCTTTTAAGCTGAGGGTACAGATTAAGTAGGTTTCACAGGAATGTAGTATTTTCCTTAGGCCTGATTCCCCAGGGAATCCACCCCTCCCAGCACAGGACTGCACTGCCCTCTGTTATCCCTTCAGGCTCAAGTCAGACAGGGAAGTAAAGCAGCCAAGAGATTAGGAGACTTCTTGCAGACAGAATGAGGACTCAGGCTATTTCAAAGCCAAGGGGCAAGGGTCCATCACCCCCTTTTGCCACAACCCCCCCCCCCAGTCCTTCCCTGCGAGCTTATCCCTGGTGACCAGAGCCTGTCTTAGGTTGATCCTCCCTTGAGGATTCTTACCCGTCATTGGCTAACTGGCCAAGCTCAGGGCCAAGCCGGGTGAAGTGGGCAGAGGTGGTACACCTGCCAGGGAGACAAGCTTTGTCTCCTTAGTGGCTTATGGTCCCAACTCTGACTCAGCCTTAATCATGGGGGGTTACAGCCTCTGAAACCAGGCAGGGCAGTTCCCAACATTATGCTATTACAGTTGTCCCAATTTTTTCCCCTTTGCCCTATGCACCCAACACCCCCCACTCTCTCTGGCAATCCTTCCTACCCTTAGTTCATGTCCATGGGCCATACATATAAGTTCTTTGGCACCACTCCATTTCCTATATTTACTCTTAACATCTTCCTGCCTATTCTGTAACTACCAATTTGTGCTACTTAATCCCTTCACCTTTTCTCTCATTCCCCCAGACCCCCCTCCCCACTGGCCACCATCCCAATGTTTGCCATACCTATGATTCTGTTTCTGTTCTGCTTGTTGGCTTAGTTTATTTTTTAGATTCAATTGTTGATAGTTGTGTATTTATTGCCATTTTAATGTTCATAGTTATGATGTTCTTGTTTTCCTTAAGTAAGTTCCTTTAACATTTCATATAATTTCAAATGTCTAATTTGGGTAGGTCTCATAAAACACTGGTGACATGTGGCCATTTATTACTTTTTATTTTGTTTTGTGTGCATTTTTTTTTCATGATATATAATGACATAGTGAAAAAAAGTGTTAGAACTGTAGTTTCAGTAGATTAATGGTTTGATCCCATGTTGTGTACAGTGCACGGTACATGAATATATTTGTGAAATGAAAATATGACATATTAGGGACCACATAAGAAAAACAATATTTAGGCTAGAGAGGGAGCAACAAAATTGATTCTTTCTACATCAGTAAGAAAGTGGCTCTGGCTGGTATGGCTCAGTGGATTGAGTGCCAGCCTGAGAATCAAAGAGTTGCTGGTTCGATTCCCAGTCATGGCATATGCTTGGGTTGCAGACCAGGTCCCCAGTAGAGGGCACAGGAGAGGCAACCAAACATTGATGTTTCTCTCTTCCCTTCTGTCTAAAAATAAATAAATAAAATGCTTAAAAAGAAAGAAAGAAAATGTACCCTTGGTGAAGACCAGCTAAGGATTGAGTACTGTTTTTGAAGAAACCCAGTCAAATAAGACCTTCAGACCTATAGAACAGATACCACATTTGCCCAGTTTATTTCTTTTTTTCTTTTTTAAAAAAGATTTTATTTATTTCTCTTTATTTTTTAATTTATTATTTACTTTTTTATTCAGTTACAATTGTCTGCATTTTCTCCCCAACCCTCCACCCCACCCCAGCCAATCCCACCTCCCTCCCCCTTGATTTTGTCCTTGTGTCCTTTATAGAAGCTCCTGTAGACCCCTCTCCCCATTATCTCCTCCCCACTCCCCTCTGGCTATTGTTACATTGTTCTTAATTTCAATGTCTCTGGTTATATTTTATTTGCTTTTTTTCTTTTGTTGATTATGTTCCAGTTAAAGGTGAGATCATATGGTATTTGTCCCTCACTGCTTATTTCACTTAGCATTTTTAGAGAGAAGGGAAGGCAAGGAGAAAGGGAGAGAAACATCCATGTGGGGTTGCCTCCCACGGACCCCCCACTGGGGACCTGGCCTGCAACCCAGGCATGTGCCCTGACTGGGAATCGAACTGGCGATCCTTTGGTGCACAGACTGGTGCTCAATCCACTGAGCTATACCAACCAGGGCTGCCCAGTTTATTTCTCATATGTTTTCTCATTTATAAATGATAAGAAATTATAAGTCCTTCTACATATGAATGGGAGATTATGTTTTCTGGCAGCCTCCTTTCATGTACTGCATCATCCTTTAAAAGTTAGTAGATGGATAGAGTGTTGTGTATTACAGTATATTTGTATGTGAATTTCCAAATAAGCTACACTAATGTCCTCTTTAGGATTATATGTTGTTTTTCCACTCCTTTTTATTCTATATAATCATGAGCTCATATACAATATGCACAAAATAGTAGGCAGTATATGGGATGACTATCACATCAAAGATAATAGAAAATATAAGAATAAATCCTCAAAAATCTTAAACCTATACATAATACTTTTGAAGATAGATCCATGACCTACTTTTACCTAGTCTTATGCTTATCAATACATCACACACCCATGAAGGGAAAACTTCATATAGTCTCAAATCTTTTCATGAAATCACCTCATCTCTGATTTTATATTTTCTTACCCTATCTCTGATAATGCCCCTTGAGAAAGCCATTGACTGAGAAAGTTGTGGCAGAGCAACTCCTGTAGACTGCGAGGACCCATATTGACTTGATGTTTATGAGCAGAGACAAATGCTCTATGGATTTCTGTAGTAATTTTTCCCACTTCAGTAAATAAAGGAAGCCAGACAGTCTTTACATTCCATTGAAAGTGATGAATGGTTAAGTTTAAAACTCTGCCTGGGGTTAAATGATCTCAGGGTTTAGTGAATTCCTGATTCTTCTCTGGAAAGCTTTCTGTGGGTGCCAGTGTGTTCATTCATTCTTTCTCGCAATTAGAGGAGCTAATGAGACATTAAGAGTAGTTGTGGCCTTATTGTCAGATGTTACTGTTTTATCTATCAATTTGGGATCTCTCTTTTAAATCTTGGTGGTAGGAGTGTAGAGGAAACAAACTCTGTAAAGTATAGCCAAGAACAAATTGAAATGATGTGAGAAGCCAAGAGTTGCCAGCAAAAGATACTCTCAGGATGGTATAAGGTTGTCAATTTTGGAAAGTGTAAAATAAACTACACCTGAAATGTATTTATTGTTTTTATATTTATTAATGATTCTATGAGTCCATGACAACTCCTTCCCAGTTCCAGATGACCAAAGTAAAATATCAGGTAGCAACTTGACCAGCTAATTTAGCATATAAAAATGGTGGTGGTGAAAGCATCCTACCTTCTAGAGCAATAAACTAACCACATGTTTCCTAAGCAATGACTCACTTTTTAAATTATATATCACTTCTCCTATATTAAAAAAAGTTTTGGCCACAAACTAATAAGTCTCCTCCACATTATAATTATTAATGCATAAGGCAAAAAATATTAATGGTTGAAATTTTATTAACTCTGTCTGTCTTTATTGTTTTGGGTGCTCTCTACCCACCACCACCCCTTTTCTGCATATTAGTGTGAATGCTCTGAGTGCTCTCAGCGACCTTTGTCCTTTTCGTTCTCTGGAATAGAAATGTATGCAGCAGTGGACGATTATTCAATTGTTGGTTTGTAGAGAGAAGGATATTAACAGTATACCTTCTTTTGTTAATTATCTCCTGACAGAACTGTGCAACAAAAAGTGTTTAGGAAACAGTGACAAAATTGAACCCCAAGTGCCTGCATTCAAGGGGGAGGTATTTGAAAACATGACACTGAAAGAAACATTGAGATTATAATCTTGCATTGTGTACCTGATATTTTAGAGGGCTGATAATCTGAGAATAATGTTCTTTTTAGAAGAACCAGAGAAACATAAATATAACAATTAACTCCCTAGGGTTGTCCCCCTGAATATTTTAGTTGTTTATAATGATGTTGATATCTCTCTCTCCATCTCTCTCCCCCTCCTCTCCCCTCCTTTCAAGTTTATTCATTTTGAGAAAGGGAGATGATTCATGTCTATTTGTATTTGATTTAAATAGTCAAACAATGGACTAGTAAACGGTTGACAACTCTCTCTGGTCAGAAGCTCACAATTTCAATTGAAAAGCTGCTCTTGCAGAAGTGCTAGTACAACACAAATTTGAATCTTAACTCAGTCAAGTAATAGCTATGTGATCTCAGTTTACTTGCTTGAGACAATGGAATCATGTCACCAACATTTTTGACCATTGAAAAGGGTGTATAAAATATGATACACTTTCATTAATCATGAAAATGATCTGAAAGTAAAGTCTTTTAAATATGTTATGCAAATCATCTCTGCTTCTTAAAAACTAAAAGGTCTAAATCTCCCAAATATGGATAGTGATGTTGGTTTAGTGAATAAAAATATTGAGTAGACAATGAAAAGGGAGGAAATAATATGATTACGTGAAAATTTGTGCTCTTTTCACTTGAAGATTTTGTCTGATCTGGCCTGTCATAACTTTATTACATAAAAATGTCCAAAACTGAGAAAACAATGAGTTTAAAAATAAAAATGTAAATAAAGGCAGTGATTTCCAATGAGAAAACAAATTGTACACATGCACAGAGAATACACTATAGCATGTTTATAATGAATTACAAGTAACTGATGTAAAAATACTGTACTTTGACAAACTAAACTTTTTTAATGACCTGAGCCTAAACTGCAAAAACTACAAATTGTTACTTGCTTCTTAATTTACCAAAAAGAGATTGATTTGTTTTTAGTGTACTGCAATTTGACAACATTTTTAGAGCAAAGTATTGAAATTCTACTGCCTTCCCATGAAAATGTATTACATTGTGTTCAGTTATCAAAGCATAATATGTGTTGGTATACTTTAAAAAGTCTTTGTTATGTCTATATGTTTATGTGTGACATTTCTATCCATATTAATGTACGTGAAACATTTGAGATTATGTTATGATTTTAAGGATTTATTATTATATTTTCTATTCTCTTTGATGTGATAATTATCCCATCTACTGCTTACTAGTTTTGTTGATACTGTATATGAGCTCATAATCCTTTTCATCCATTTATTTAATATAATGCTGTCTATCTTTGGCATATAATTTACTTCAACCTCCATTGCCTAGAGTGATGGCAAGTTAGGTTAAAACCTTCAATGTGAAAGATATGAAACATATATATCATGTTGGTTCATGTTTACTTTCAAAATGAAATATGTCATGTTGGGTTTCTGGGCTGGGTGAAAAATAGCTTTCATAAAGCTAACAGGAAGCAAGAAAAATTATAACTATGTTAATTGCCTTAATGGTGTAGAATCAGGAAATCTTTATAAAATCAGGAAATGTTAGAAAGCAAACTATCTGTCTGTTTTAGTTTAGGTAAGAAGAGCACATTTTCCTGGAAGTAGAATACATTAAACAACTATAGATTGCTTTTAATCAAAAAGCCAATATTTATTGATCATCTCCTATGGACTGTGAACAGGAATAGAGAAAAAGAAATGAAACAAAGAACTCAGAGTCTAAAAAATATCTTCACAGCCTACCAACTCTCAGCAAGGTAGATATATTGTATGTTCATTCAGACTTATCAACAAGCATTTTCCCATGTCTACTAATGTGTATAGCACTATGAAAATCTCTTGAGAAAAAGACACAAGTCAAATTAATATAAGGGTAATATTAAGTACAGGGTAACAATATAATATTAAGTACAGAGAGAGATGAGAAGAGACAGCTTCTGCTGGTTACTGTCAGCAGTTCTGAAGTGAAGATAGGTTTATACTACTGGAGTCTAACAGATCAGATTGAGGTAGTGATCAAATGCTGAGTTAATGGCAGATAAACCCTGTGATTTATTTATCCACCCATTCGTTAAACGAATATTTATTGGCATCTCTGTGTCAGGCAGTCTATATGTGGAGGTGTAACAGCAGACATAAAACATACATGATTTTAGTTATCAAAGTTATCCTCATGGAGTTGATAACATTGATAAATTAATCTGCACAGACAGGATTTTTGTTTGTCAACTATTTTTTATAACATGATTTTCTTTGAAAGATTAAGACCTGAAAATGTTTCAAGCTTTCTACACATTTAAGAAAAATTCTGAGTGTCCTTTAAATTTTCCCAGTTTAGTGGAATGTGCTCACCACATTTTGAAACAAGTGGAAAAATAGAGTGAATTTGGTAAACAGGAGAGAAAGTTATCTACAAACGTTGGGCTTCTAACTTCACTCAGGAAAAGGAGATATGCAATTATTAGTGATTCCCTGGGATCTGCTTGCCTTAGGTGGCTGAAATAAGGACTCATGAGAAGCTATACCCAGTACTAAAAATCTGTAAACCCCTATATTGAGGTCAAAACTGGACATAGCATTCCAAAACTGGACACATCAAGTGTAATGGACCAGATTAGTTTATAACATCATGTTGAGAAGTGTTCAGGCTAAAAGCTAAAATTACACATTGGTAGTAACAGAATAGTAACAGAGATGTAGATTACAGCATGGGAAATATAGTCAATAGTGTCATGAGAAGTATATATGGGGACAGGTGGGTGCTTGGGGCTGTGGGGGGACCACTGGATGAGGTTCATGATTTTCTGGCCACTTTTCTGTACATGTGAAGCTGGTACTGAATATTGAAAGTGAACTGTGATTGAAAAAATACAAAAAAAGTATAAACACAGCCATGCTGTTTTGGCCTGTCTAAATATGTTTCTGAGTTTTAATGCTAATATTAAAAATAGAGAAAGAAAGAATGCCTTCTGGAAAAAAGGCACAGTGGGCATAAACATAGAAATTTGATTATTAAAAAGAATGGTAAAATCTTGGTTATCCCTCTAAGTGTATATAGGCATTTATGGGTAGAATTAGTGGATGAAAAGATGGTTCCAATACTCATCATGATTTTCCTCATTATGGACTAAGCTTGTCTTGTCCCAATGGCCACCATATCCCTATTTTGGACATAGAGACATCTCATAAATTATATTGGTTCTGATAGCTTTTCTTTGGTATAGTATCATTTTATAGATTTACATTTAAAAAAGGAAAATTTAAAGCTCAATAACTGCAGGAATAAAACTGAAAATAATAAAGAAGAGTTTGGTGAATTTTGCATTCACAATATAAATATCAATTTCTATTGAAATATGCAAATTTTATTAATTTCACAACTGCACTACCAGTTCAACTATTATGGTTACAGTTAATCCTTTATTCTGAACTATTTAAACCATCATTTTGTTATATTACTTGTATGTACTATTGTAGGTATATACTCATATCAATTTTTTGTTTAATATTGTTTTTATTAATTTTGTTTTATTGTTTTGTTTTTCTAAGGTTTAATTTGCTAAATGAGCCTTGGCCCTGAATATAATAGAGTATACTAAAGTTTCTTTAAAACCAAGGGGTGCTAAATTCAATGCCATATTTCTAGTTTAGAAAGAAGTAACCCTATTAGAATAGTCTTTAAATAAATTTCCCAGTGGTCCTGACCAATATCTTTTTTAATTTCCCATTTAATTCTCTGCCTGGTTTCACATGACAGACTCTTTTAATGTTTGCCCAATCCCAGTTTCTTTTTCCACCAATAGACATAAAGCCAATCATTTTCTGTAAGGTATTATTTTGCATTTCTCTGAGTCACATATCTGGTACAAGTCTAAAGTCTCTGTCTTATTGGCACCATTGCCCCCCATTTAACTGAAAACATATAAATGCTCCTATGTAGTGTTTGCTTCTTCTTCTTAATCACTGATGATGCTAAGTGCATAGTTCGTTAGCAATTCCTCTAAATTAGCTACTGCTTATTGTTACATCTTGCTTTTATTTTTTCAGAATAAGTTTTTGGTCCTAGTATCAAAGGTCTTTCAAAGTTTATTTTAATTAAGAAACTTTTCTTCAACATTCTAATCATCCCAGATTCAAAAGGGTAGATATATATTGCCAATTTATAATGTATTTTGACACTTAATTGTTACTAATTTTTAAATCCCCCATGGCCAACAATATGTCTTTAATTTTCCCAAGAAATTCTATAGAATTGTTGTTTTATACTTATCTTTTCCCTATTTTCCCACACTCACCAAATAAATATTCCACTTGATATCAGGTGGGCCTATTAAAGAAATATAGTTATGCAATATCTTAGTCACATGTTTACTTCCATGGGTGTCAAAAGATAGTATAGCCTTGATAATACTGTTTGGTTATAGTGATTACTTAAAATTGCTCAAGTTGGAAAAAAATTATCACATTAATTTTAAGTACATTTTCCCCTGCCAATCCAACCTCTTAATTATCCCCTTGCCTATGATCAATGTTTAACCAAGAGCCACAAAGAAGCTGTCACTCCTCTTACTCATATTTTTTGTAGGAACAGATTTCAAGAAGAGTAAGTGCTCATGTCAAGCCTCTCTTGTTATGCTCTGAGAAATTCAGTGCCCAGAAAAAAATAGCACATCCGTGCAGCAGGGGATTTAAGTTCTGAATTACTCATACATGCATCCTATGACTAAATATGAGTCTTGTGATACAAATATCTGCCTCCACTTATGAAAGTCAATGAGACAAGATATTTCATCCCTCAGTAGATCAGTTAATATGCTTTCACCCACAAGTGGCAGAATCTCCACATCAAAGTGGATTTAAAAATAAATAATTGCATTATCTCATATATCACAAAGCTCAGAGATACCAGAGAGCTTCAGGTTTGGACACTTAAATACCTTAGTGATGTCATTAGGGACATCATTTCATTTCTACTCATTATCTTCATTCCACAAAGTTGGCTACCTTTTGAGATTGGTAGCTTCAGAAATCAAGGCAGTATATTTAAATAACATACCCATAGGAAGATGGGGTGGTTTGTCTGTTCTCTTAGGAGTGGGGAAACATTTCCATAGGCTCACGAGCAGATGTCCCCCTATGTCTTACTGGACATATTAAAACATCTGAATATCCTTGAATCAATCAGACTCAGTTTCCCATGTGTCACATGGCTGTGGTAGAAGGGAATATCTGAACAAAACTGGTTCCTTTAGGAAAGAATATGATTTGCATGAGCTCTAGGTAAACAGATTGTTTGCTATATTCTGCCCTCTGCCAGTTATGACTTAGGACACTATTTGGAGACCTATGTTCAATTATAACCAACATTATATAATGTTGAGGTTCTAGTAATTCATGAATTGAAATACTTCAGATGATAGGAAGCTGTAATATTTTCAACATGAATGGTTCACCTACCAACACAACATTTGGCTATATCCTGGCCAGGAAGATAGTCCCTTTCTAAAGACTTTAAGAAATCATATATATATATATATATATATATATATATATATATATGACAGACTCACTGGAATCTTTGAAAAGTGCTTTAGTGGGTGATTTATTTAGTTTTAGATTATCTGTTACAGATTCCAAAGTTAAAATAGCTCTTAATATTCATAAAGATGAAAGATTTCTCAGGTATACAGTGGGAAAAGAGCCCAAAAAGTAAGCAAAGTGGCATCTTACATAAGTAACTTGATTATGTATTATATATTATTTCAAATGATCAGGAATACAGTGGGTTTGGCAGTGGTAAATTCATCATAGGATCTTTAGAGCCAAAAGAGATGGATAGGCCACTGAAGCCCTGTTTTATTTGTCTAAATATAAAACCCCAGCTATGTTGAATGGAGCAGAATCAGTTACGACTCTCAATTCTTTGCAGTTCCTGTGAACCTTTAATAGAGGGAACATTGAATATCTCTGGTAGATTTTGAAAGTACTCCTGTTGGATGCCATTGGAGCTCAACTTTTGTTTCTGTGTGCATCCTTCTCCAACATGGGGTGCCTTTATTTCTGATTCTTCTTTGGAAAACTGCCTTTGGGCTATTGGAACTGCTATGCCCACATGAGCAGAGAGTTGGAAGTATCTGAGTGTTAATGTCCCATAACAAATGTTAGACAGTGACTCATGTTTGAGGGACAATACAAAACCCTAGCTCCATTGGCTCTACTCAGACTTTGAGATGTAATTTACAATCCAGAGATTTCCTTTAGGAATAAGCTAACGCTACTAAAAATTTGCCCATGTGTTCAATTTCATACTCTTTCCTGTCCTGTTCCCTCTAGTTCTTTAATAGTTTCTCCTGGGAATACTTCCTTAATAAATCATTTGTACATTACTCCTTGTCACTAGATTTTCTTCAGAGGAGCCCAAATCTTAAAGAAGCATCTATAATAACATCACAAGTATTTTGCCATTTCCCCCTAATCTTCCATTATACAACCTATAGTCTTTTTTTTTGTTCTGTTTGTGAAAAGGCACAAGTATTAACTTGTGTTCAACCTGAATGTTTTCCACAAATTTGTCTTGTATTCATCAATGAAAATTCTTTTTAGTATCTTCCTTAACATTAGTGAAGCCTTTAATATACTAAAACATTTAACATTTCTATTGAAGTTCTTTAGTTTGGTAATACAAAATTTATGAAAAGGGATGCACGGACAAGAGTGTGCAATGCCAGTGGGGACAGAGTATAAGGGGACTAAATGGTGATGAAAACAACACAATAAAATTATTAAATAAAAATAAACAATAAACAATGAGACATTAATTAATAATTAATAATACAAGAATAAACTCTGTTTCACATTAAAATCCATAATTTATGTAGTTTCTGTATCAGCTTGTCCATCTTTTTCAAACCTTTTGATGTCCTTCACTCATTTCTCCCAACCCTCATCCCCTCACTTCTGGCAACCACCAAACTATTCTCTCTGTGAGCTTGTTCTGTGAGTGTGTGTATACCATTTCTCAAGGGACATTTTTGAACTGACTCTTAATGAACACTCCCGCATGTGGACCTAGAACCCCAATTTACTCTGTGAGTGAAAGTGGGCATTTAGAAGTATCTGTTTATAACATGAATTGTCTTCTAAGCCTGCATCATGGTAGAACTGCAGTGATCTCAAAATACATCCTGTATTCCTTCCACTAGCAGCTGATTGGATGGTTTAGAAATAGCCTCAACGAATTACAGGATCCCACAGTGCTCACTCAGTTATGGAATACTGGCTTTTCTGTTGCGTAGAAGCAGGCAGATATCTCTGAAATAATTTCCACAAAGTACAGTAATAAACAAAAGAGAATCCAGAATTCTTGAAAGAATCACAAAGATTAATTCAAATATTGGGGAAAATGAAGAATTGAGATGCATATCATATCTCCATTCAAGATCACAGAATGACTAAAGAAGAAGTGGACATGTCTCAGAGTGACAATGAATTATCATAAGTATGCTTCATAAGTCACTGTTTTTTATGGGGTTTCCTTACTGGCATTAATCTGTAATTCCTGACATCTTATCATAGCTATTAATGTGTAAACAAATAACAAAAAAACAGGAAACACTCTGGCAATGAGCTGAAAAAACAAAATTAAAAAGCACATGTTATTTGCCATCACCTGAAAAGGACAGACATCTTGACTCATGGCTATGGAACCTACACTCAGGTTTACTAGTTATCACACAGTTCGACTACATCATGCCATCATACTGATAGAACCGAAGAGTCGGGAAAAACCTCACACACACTTGTAAGAGGCATGCTAGCCCAACTGAGGGAGGATGATAAACCCAGTGAAAACAATGCCCTCACATTTCTGGGAGTCTTGTCTTTGGACCCTGGTAAAACAGTCTCTCCAAACTAGAGGACAGATTTCACCTACTCACACTAAGATAGAAACATAATACTTTGGAATCTTCTTTTGGTTTGAATCCAACAACATCTGAAGGTACTACTCAATATCTATTGAGTTAGTACAAAAGGTGCTTTGGGTTAAATTGAGAAAATGCTCTGCAACTACTTTAGGACACATTGCAAAGCCAATCTTTAATTTTCCCATTATGTCTGAGCAGATTCATCATTACCTAAAATATCCATGTTAGGTATATGGAAACGATGGCAAGGCTTCATAAACAAATCACCCTGGCTGATGTGGCTTAGTGGATTGAGCACCAGTCTGGGAGCCAAAGGTTTGCTGGTTCGATTGCCAGTCAGGGCACAGGCCTGGGTTGCGGGCCAGGTCCCCAGTAGGGGGCGTGTGAGAGGCAACCACACATTGATGTTTCCCTCCCTCTCTTTCTCCCTCCCTTTCACTCTGTCTAAAAATAAACTCTTGTTTAAAAAGTTAAAAAAATCAAACCAGAGAAAAATCCATTAGTGTTTTCTAAGATGCCATACCCTCTTCATGATATAGATATGTGATAAAGATATACATATACATATGTACATGTATATGTGTGTCATGAAGAGGGTATTGCTTTTTTATATATGAAATCTTGGTGGAATCTATACCCTTGGCCATGGGACAACAAATGACCATGTAAACTGATCTGCCAAATATAAACTGAATATATGCCCAATATAAATCAAATGTTTACTTCTGAATCACCAAAAGCTGTTATCAGACCAGAAGTGCTTGACCAATTAGTGGTATGACAGGATGATTAAAATTCTGGGAGTGCCTGCTATGGCTCATTGCCATCCCTCCTATGCCTATAGTTATGACTTCATGGGGAGTTTTTCTACAATGAACTGAGGGAAATATTTGAGCCTAGGTTATAGATGGGTGTGCATGATATGTCCATGCCAGAAATTGATCATGTTATATTTGATAGAGATGACCCAGAAGGAAAATCTTCCCAGTGGTGAAATGTTCAAATGGCCCATTTAATAAGTCATCTTGCTTGAAACAAAAGATGGCCTGAGGTAAATCTAAATAGCAATTCACATTCACACACTAGAGTTATTCTCCCCACCACCACTTGTGGTGTTGCTTTGAAAGGTTTCAGTTATCTAAGGTCAACTGCAATCCAGAAATGTTACATGGAAAATTCCAGAAATAACCAATTCATAAGTAAAAAATGGCATGCTGTTCTGAATAGCATAAAGAAACCTTGCTCCATCCTGGTGTGTTCCACTGTGTTCGCCCTGGTCATGAATCATCCTTTTGTCCAGCATATCCACTCTGTATACATTCCCCTCCTGTTAGCCACTTTGTAGCTGTCTTAGTTATCAGATCAGTTATCAGAGAGAGTGAGAATGAGAATGAGACACACACACAGACACACATACACAGAATGAATATGAGAGAATGAGAGCGACACCATATTCACCTAGCTTTTATTACAGTATATTTTTAATTATTTTATTTTATTATTATTAGTTGTTATTCTCTTACTGTGCCTAATTCATAAATTAAACTTGATCATAGATATGTATATACATAGAAACAGACATAGTATACTAGGGTTCAATACTATACACAGTTTCAGACATCCACTGGGAGCGTTGAAATGTATGTCCTATGGGTAAGGGAGGACTGCTGTAATGATTTGAGCTTTAACTGAATGATCAGGGACTTGAAAGGGAAAAGATTGCACTGTGCTAAAGGATGCCACGTAAAATCTGAATAATGTATGGTGCTGATTGTCCCTAGCCAGCATTCATGTATTAAGCAGGAAGAAGTGGAGATGGTAGCTTTCTGATTGAATCTAATGACTCAGTTTTACTTCAGATCTCCCTATATGTAGCTTCTCATTTTAGTACCCTAAAATGATTGCTTCCGCTGTGAAATATAATTTACCTCTTAAATTTTAAATGACTGATACCTAGCAATATCAGCCTTTTAATGCCATTGAATGAACAGGAAAAAAACAAAAACCAAAGGTGAGAGAGGAGGGAGAGCCTATGGTTGGTTGCAGTGATGGATCTTGATTATAAGGGGAAATACACAACCAAGAGCAGTGAAATTCAAGTGATCTCCCTCTGAAGTCATACCTTATATTATATTATGTAGAAGTAAGTAATGACAGAAAACCACTGCAACTTTATGAAAGAAAGCTGCTGGGGGCTCAGACCATGCAGGAGTAAACCCATGTGCCTATTGAACTGTGCCTGGGAACATAGAAGACTAGAGAGAAATATTGTAAATACCTGTGATCTGGAGAACAACTACAAAAATAGAGAATGTGCCCTCCTATCTAATGTCCTAACCTGCTTGATATGTCATATATAGGTAGATATCTTTAATAGTTGGCTTTTGTTCTCTGCTCTTTCTTCCTACTGTAAGTGGGATGCATAATAGTGGTACACTTGAGAATAGTGATACAAAAATCTTTACTCAATAGTAAGGCATCATTTAGAGATTGTGACTTTGTTACTGTATGTAGTAACTGAGCATGACCCATTGGTTTTGGAAGTTTAAATAAGAAAGAAGGATGGATTTGGACCTTGTAAAGTCTGTGCACTTGTTATTATTTTTGGAAACTGACATTTCAACAACTCTTTTCTTAGTTGAGAGGGATGGCTCTTCCCACTTGAGTGAATCTGCTAGGTTGAGGGCCCTGTTTTGTGCTACAAAAGCCATCATGGCCCATAATCCCTCCCTTTCCCTCAAGCAGCCATGACATAAGTTCATGACAGAGGCTTGGCAAATGAGGGTGTCCTGACCTGAGACTTGAAGTTGTAACATAAAGGTCAGGGGAAATTGAGAAACTATTCATTGTGGATACAGCAGTAAGTATCATGGTTTCAGGGACATTTACTCAATAACAGTGGTGGTTACTCAATAGCAGTGGCATCCTTACCAGACTTTTCAGGTTCCTGAATTGGACTGAATACCTACCTACCTTTCTGACTACATGCCTGCTATTTTACAAGGCTTCAGTCTTACTCGCAGTTCTGTGAGAATCCTGATATTCTTCCAAAAATTGTTTTTCTGTTTCTGATTCTTAGCTTGTCTGTGTTTTTTACAACACAAAATCTCACTGGTACAGCAGTTAACTTATCCTCTACAGACTCGTCTTTGTTTCTAAAAGGAAGAGCAGGAAGTAGGCATTTGAGGATTCCTCTAGTTTTTAAATTCATTTGTGAAAACAATTGCTTAATATATAAAAATATGTAATCTGGAAATTTCTTTAATAACTGAATTCCACCTGTCATTAATTTATCTCAATAGAAAATGACTTGACAATTTTAAAAAGTTATGTCATAGTTACAAAGAATACTGTACTTTATTAATGTATTCAATTTTTAAATTATTCATTTAATTATGAAATAAGAAAATACTTCATATATGCCTCTGTGCAAGACAATATTTGCATACCATGCCTTCACTTGTCAAATTAATTTTATTATTGGTATTAATGTTTCAATTTAGAAATGAATATTATCTATCAAAATTTTATATGGAAAGAGGTATTTAACATTTTTTTTCCAAAATATGTCACATGGAAGTATTTCCATTCTTAGTAGTTTATTTTGTCATCTTGTTTGTATATTATTAAGTTTAGTCATCAAAGAACATGTATAAAGGACACATGGACAAAGCCAAAGGGGGGTAGGATTGAGGGTGGGAGGTGGGGATGGGTGGGGTGGGGAGGAGTATTGGAGGGAAAATGGAGACAACTGTACTTGAACAACAATAAAAAAAGAAAAAGAAAAATGAAGTATAAAGCAAAGAATGGTTTAAGGATCAATAAAAAATAATGTTTAAAAAAAATTGAAGATGTCCCCTCAGAAGCTAGTAGCAAGTGCTGCAAACTTATATTCTGCAAAGTATTTAATAAACCCATTCTTGTTTAAGTCAGAGGAAATAAGTGAAAAAATAGTCATTTGTAGCATCCTAACATGAAATATCTCCTTTTTGAAGTTCAAGTTATAAGTGCAAAACAAATGTAAAAGCAAATGTTTTGCATGAGTGGCAACACTAATTGCTTCTGGTCTTAAATTTTTTCTGTGAATTGCCTTGAGTATCTTTTCAGTTACTGCTTAAATATTTAATGAATAATAAAACAATCTATAGCAGTAGTTAAATAGCAGATATTTTTCAAATTTGATTTTTAAAGTGTTGAATGCCATAAGATCTTTTTCTTTATACTAGAGTGATTAAACATGATAAGTTGATTGAGTGAAGACAATCTGTATGTAAAAAATTTTTGTCAAATCCAAACAGATGTATTTAGAAGTATCAGTGACAAAAGATTTAGCTTTATGTCTTTTGAAAATACAAAGGAGTAAAACTAAGCATTTAACAAATGCAAAAACAAAACCAAAACAACAAAAGTCCTCCATTAGATAATTCTCTGTTAAAGAAATGTAATGTCTACAAAGTGTAGCTCTTTTTTAATCCTAAACTAATGAAAATATGATTTTTAAACCTCAATATAAGTTTAAATGTAAAACATACAAACAAAAGCCAATGGGGAAAAGAGAGAGTCCTGGTCCTGAAGTCCTATTAATGTATTAGCCATGCAAAGTAGAAGAATTCAAAGATGGATGAAGCCATCTTTTAGAATAAAATTTGCCTTGAATATATTAATATGATGTATATATAAAAGAATAAATAAATGACTACTTTTAAAAATCAGTATATATAACCAAAAAGTCATAGAGTTTAGACCTTATATTTTAAGAAATAAAAATCATACTTTGGGGTAAAGATTTTGTTTAATCAAATTTCATTTACTGATGAGAGATAATATAAAGCTTTGAATTGTTATCCATTTTAAGGATGTAATTATTCCTTCTTCCCCATAAGCCTGCCTGGGACTTTGGTGTATTCTCACAATGATTTGGGGGTAAATCTGTTGTTAAATAAATATTGTTCATAGCAACAAGCTGAGAACTAAGACTATTGATTATAAAAGTTCAAATTTTATTGATTTCCAATAATTCAACTTTTCCTCAAACTTTATAGGTTTGACATTACCTTATACATAAACAGAATCAATATTTTTCCTAGGGTAATAACACTAAAGATATATGCATATATATGTAATATTTTATTTTTTTATTTTAAAAAAGATTGTATTTACTTATTTTTAGAGAGAGGGGGAGGGAGAGAGAGAGAAAGAGAGGGAGAGAAACATCAGTGTGTGGTTGCCTCTCACGTGCCCCCTACTGGGAACCTTGCCCGCAACCCAGGCATGTGCCCTGACTGGGAATCGATCCAGTGACCCTTTGGTTGGCAGGCCAGTGCTCAATCCACTGAGCCACACCAGCCAGGGCAGTAATGTTTTATAAATACATAAAATATAGATACATGTTAAATATATATATAGAAGGAATATAGATCTAGGCTATATATACACACACACATACATATACATATATATACACATGCATATATAAATAAAGTATAATAAGCTCTAATCACCTCTCTCTCACACACATACACATAAACATGCTCACACAGAGAAGCATGCAGAATAAAGACTACCTCTGCTCTTACAAGGCTAACAATTATGGCTACAAAATAGGATGGTTGTCTTGATGCTGAAGTATATAATTTTCATCGAGTTATAAAACTGCAATGTATTTTCACATACACCTGCTTCTATTCCATATTATATTATTTATTTGCATTCTATTTTTTCTAGAATTGAGCCTTTGTGCTGTGCTGAACATTTTTAGCTCTTAAATTAAAAAAAAAAATAGTGGTTCAGACATCTTTGTTTTTGCTGGAAAACAAAAAGAGGTGCATGTGATCCTGAGATAATGTTTTTGGCTACAAGTATAGAAAAGTTGCTATTGGAAACTTTTTCATTCACAAATCTTGTAGAGCAAGGAAAGAAAGCCTTTCTCTACCTCTAGTTCAGGGGTTTCAAGTACATCCTTAGAGTCATGCAATTCTTTCCAATAACCTCAGATTTTAGAATGATTAAATCATACAATGTTTAAGCCTCATACATAAGCTTTAGATATTTCTCATTCAAAGTATGTGCAAATGTAGACTTTGTAACTTGTATAATTCAAGTTTCAACACTTGTCTGCCGAGTCTGGAAAGTGTGTTGTTGGAAATAGCCAGAACATTAATAGTGTGTTTTCTATTGTTTGCTGCTTCTAATAGTATTAGAAAGCAAGACATCAACCTATTCAAAAATCAGCCTTCAAGCAGAAATAGAAGAAACAAGAGATTTAAAACCTGTATTTTCTTGTATATGGAACAAATATATCATAAATGCACTAAGTTTTGGAGACAGTGTAATTGACAAAGAAAGAAATCTTTGTCCTTTAAACTAGCCATATGTCAAAGTGGCTTGCAAATGCTCTGCATCACCCAAGGAAGGCAAACTCCCCAATGCCCATTCAGATATTCTCATGGATGCCAATGGTAAAAGAATTTTCTTGCAGAGATCATAGTCAAGTTCCAAAGACTTTCCCATGGCAAGGATTCTTCATAATACCTGTCTCTTGTTGTCATCTTGCTATACACCAGGGACTTTTGTGTATTTCCCAATCTTTTATCTTGCAATTAATTAATCCATCCTAGTACTTATGAATGTTTGGGTTGCCCTAACCAGTGCTACTGTGGACATCCTTGCCCATGTACCTTTGGTCACAATGGGGAATACTTGGCATATATCTTGGACTAAAGTGACATTATCATAGCATGTAAATACATTTTATCATAATTGATAATACTCAGGTTTTCAAAGCAGGTAAACTCACAAAGTATATGTGTATTACTCTTGTTCTACATCTTCTTAAATCTTTATGTCTGTGTGGGGTATATAGTGGCATTATTATTTTAATTGATATTTCCCAGAAAACTAATGTGGTTGTATACAATACATAATGTGCATTTATTGACAATTAGGGTATCCTCTTTTGTGAAGTGCACTATATGAGTGTTCAGTTGTTTCATATCCTTCCCATTAGCTGGTGTTTTCAATTGTTTTGGGGCCATTCAGGTGGTATATAATGCATTTCAGTGTAGGTTTCATTTGAACATCCCAGATGAATAATGAAGTTGGACACTTTAAGAAGTTTATGACCATTTGAATGTCCTCTGTAAAGTTCCTGCTCAAGAATATTGCCCATTTTGTAAACATTAAATTTTCTCCATCTTTTTTGTTTGTAAGAGTACATTGTATAGAAAAAGAACCTGTAATTAAAACCTTTTTCACAAAGAAAACTCTAGTCACACATATCTTCATGGTTAAGGTAGAACTAACGTCAGTCTTATGCAAACATTCCCAGAGAAAAGAAAAGACACTACTTCCCAACTTTTGCAACTTGTTTAATGAGGCCAGTATTACTTTGATATCAAAATAAATAAGAACACTTTACAACAAAGAAAATTAAAGGCTTATGAACATAAGAGGCAAAAGTCCTAGATAAGATATTAACCAATCAAATCTAGCAACACATAAAAAAAGACATTACATCCTCAAGTTAGATGTATTCATAGAATACAAAATTAGGATAACATTTGCATATCAATCAACATAACTCACCACATTAATAAGACAAAGGAGAAAAATATCATATGATCATTTCAAGAGATCCAAGAAAAATGATAGAATTCCTAACAAAGTAGGAATAGAAAGCTCTGTCTAATTGGTGTTTGTAGAGCACTCTATTTAATATAGCAGAATACACATTTTTATCAAATGTATATGGAACATTCACCAATATAGACCATATGCCAGACAACATAATTAGTCTCCATACATTTCAAAGAACTCATATCACAAAGTATGTTCTTTGATCAAAACAGAATTGAATTAAAATTAACAATAGATATCTGCAAAACCCTTAAATAGTTCAAGATTAAAGAATACATTTCTAAGTAATGCAGTGATTAAAGAAGAAATTACAAAGGAAATTTTTAAAAAGAATTTTGACATAAATGAAAAAGAGAAGCACAACATATCAGAACTTGTGGAATGCAGCTAAAGTGGGATGATCCAAGCTTCTAACTTATGAAATTTTTAAAAGAAAGAAAATAATAATAAAATTAAAAGCAAAAGGAAAATTAAACCCAAGGGAGGTAAAAATAAGGAAATAACTAAGGTAAAAGTGGAAAAAATGGAGATGCAAAAAATTGGATAAAATAATTCGATATTGTTCTGATGTCAGTTCTTCCAGAACTGATCTTATTCTCAAAGGTATTGCAATCCAGATCCATGCAGCTTTATTTTTTCCCCCAGGAATTAACAAGGTGATACTAAACACTTATATGGAAAGTTAAAGGACCTCAATTTGTCATAATAATTTTGAAAAAGAATACAAAGTTTGAGGACTTATATTACCTGCTTTCTAAATTTATTAAAAAGCTTCAATCATTAGAACAGTGTGATATTGATATAAAGGATACACATATAGGATAGTAAGATAAGATAATGTCCAAAAATACACTCACACACATATATGTTCAATTAGATTTTTTTAAGTACCAAGATAATTCAATGGGTAAAAATATTCAACAATTGATGATGAAACTCTGGGATATATTTATGATAAAAAAAGAACCTTGACCAAATCCTCATATCATAAATTCAACACAATATTGACCATAGGCTTAAAGCTAAAGTCTAAACCTATAAATATCTGTAAGAAAACATAAGAAATTTTGTACTCTACGGGTAACCAATTATTACCATGCATAAAACACCAATAATACAAGAAAAGAACATTCATCAAAGTTAAAATGTCTGCCATTAGAAAGCCACCATTAACACCACAGTTTACTACAATAGCTAAAATTCAAGAGATGGACAATTCCAAATGATAACAAGCATGAGGAGAAAGTGAAACTTTTGTTTACTGCTGTTACAAGTGTAAAATTTGTCCAACTACTTTGAAGAACTGTTCAGCAGTTTCTGATAAAATTAAACATATGCTTTGTGTGAATTCCAGCAATTCTATTCCCAGGTGAAGAGATAAGAAAGCATGTCCTCATAAAGACTTGTACATGACTGCTCATAGAAACTTTATTCATAATAACCAAAAATCAGAGACTACTCAAATGTCCACCAACAGATGATGGATAAAAAAATGGACACCATTTTGTACTATATCCATATATTGGGATACTGATCTGAAATAAAAAACTAATGACACACACAACATGAATGAATATGCAGAACAAAAGAAGGCAGAAACAAGAGTGCCTATGGTGTGACTTTACATATATGAAATTGTAGAGGAGGTAAAACTGACTTATAGCAACCAAAGCTGATTGATGGTTGCCTGGGGCTATGGGTTGGGATTGCCTGAACAGGGATGTGAGAAAAGTTTTGGGTGATAAAAGTAAAATATTTTGATTGTGCTGGTTGCTATAAGAGTGTTTACATTTTTGAAAACTCATTGTGCTATAAAATTAAAAATGAAGCATTATCTATTCTGTTAAATATATAAAATGTGCAAAATAAAAACAAAACTATAAAATATACCTTAAAAATAAGAATGAGACATCAAAACATGCCCAGTGGAATGGCTAAAATCAAATTAAAAATTTTATTTAACAATATCCAGTGTTGGAGAGTATGTAGAATAACTATAACTCACATATACTGCTGATGAATGAAAGTTAGTAATCAGGCTACTTTGGTTTGATAGTACTTACTTAGAATTTTATACCTATGACCTCCCTGAGTTATATACACAAGATAAATGCACATTTGTTCACCTGTGGACAAGTTACAAAAGTATATATACTAGCACTATTTGTAACATCCCTCAAGTGAAAGCAATTTAAATGTCAATAGCAGGGCTGAAAAACAAATTGTGAGCAATGTACATGAAAACACATGGATGAACTTCCCAAACACAAGGTTGAGCAAAAGAAGCCAAACACAAACTACATGATTCTATTTATAAAATTTCAAAAGGAAGCAAAACTAAGCCATGGTGATAGAAGTGAGAGTCATGGTTACTTTTGGTGTGATGGGCTTCTGGGATGTTGTTAATGTTGTTTTTTCAATATGACTTTATTATTAGGGTATATTCATTTAAAAATTCATCAAATTATATAAATGGTAATTTATGTACTCTTCTGTATATATAATACATAAAATATTTTAATTTAAAAAATCAAGTCATGCTGTTGTTCTTAAAACTCTCCAATGGAGAGCTTTAATTGACAAGATGGAGGTATGGGTAAACAGGCCTTGCCTCCTCATACAACTATAGAAAAATTACAACTAGACTACAAAACAAATATCACACAAAAATGTCAGAAAATCAAGCTGTATGGAAATCCAACAACCAAGGATTTAAGGAAGACACATTCATCCAGATAAGTAGGAGGGACAGAGAGGTGGAGAGGCATGAAGAGGTGCAGAGACACAGAACTTGCAGTCCCACATCCATGTGTGGTGGATAAAAATCAGGAGGGATATCTCGGGAACGAGGGATGCCAGCCCAAGACCAGACCACCCAGCCCAGGGTTCCACCACCAGGAAGTTAATTTGCCATCACTTCTGGCTATAGAAACCAGTGGGGGTTAGGACAGTTGAAGAAACTGTGGGGCTCAAAGGAGACTCCTCTTAAACGGCTGGCAATGGACTTAAGACTTACACAGACCCACTCCCTCTGGGATTCAGCACCAGGGCAACAGCTATAAGGGCTCTAGTGGCATGCAGGGAGAAAGTGAAGTGACTGGCATCAGGGCAAGTGCCGGGATACAGCTTCCTCCCAGGAAAAGCTCCAGAGGCCAGGAGCAGCATTGTCCCCTCTTCGAGCCCTCCCCCACGCAGAGCCACAGAGCAGTGACATGGGTTGCCCTGCCCTGGCAATTGCCTAAGGGTCTGCCCCGTGCAACTTAATGGTGTGCTTTTCTGCAATAGGACACACTACTAAGACAGAGATTCAAAGCAGCTCTACTTAGTACACAGAAACAAACACAGGGAGGCTGGCAAAATGAGGAGACAAAGAAATATGTCTCAAAGAAAAAAACAAAACTTCAGGAAAAGAAGTAAACGAAGTAGAGATAAGCAACCCATTAGATGCAGAGTTCAAAACACTGGTGATCGGCATGTTCCAGAAACTCACTAAAATATTTTAAAATACACTACTAAAAAAAGAGTACTTCAACAGCATAAAAAAGACCCAGGCAGAAATGAAAGTTACATTAAGTGAAACACAGAAAAATCTACAGAGAACCAACAGTGGAGAGGATTGAGCCAAGAATCAAATCAACAATTTGGAACATAACAAAGAAAGAAGCATTCAATCACAACAGCAATAAGAAAAAAAAATTTAAATGAGGATAGGCTAAGGAGCCTCTGTCACATCTTCAAACATACCAACATCTGAATCATAGGGATGCCAGAAGGAGAAGAGGAAGAGCAAGAAATTGAAAACTTATTTGAAAAAATAATGAAAGAAAACTTCCCTAATTTAGTAAAGGAAATAGACAGACAAGTCCAGGAAGCACAGAGAGTCCCAAACAAGTTGGACCCAAAGAAGACCACACCAAGACACATCATAATTAAAATGCTAAAGGTTAAAGATAAAGAGAGAATCTTCAAAGCAGCAAGAGAAAAGCAGAGATTACCTACAAAGGAGTTCTCATAAGGCTGTCACCTGATTTTTCAAAAGAAACATTGCAGACAAGAAGGGGCTGGCAAGAAGCATTCAAAGTGATGAAAAGCAAGGACCTACATCCAAGATTACTCTATCTAGAAAAGCTATCATTTAGAATGGAAGGGCAGATAAAGTGCTTCCCAGACAAGGTAAAGCTAAAGGAATTCATCTTTACCAAGCCATTATTATATGAAATGCTAAAGGGACTTACTTAAGAAAAAGAAGATCAAAACTATGAATATTAAAATGGCAACAAATTCACAACTATCAACAACTAAATCTAAAAAAAAACCAAACTAATCAAATAACCAGAACAGGAACAGAATCACCAATATGGAGATCACATGAAGGGTTATCAGTGGGGAGGAGGAAGGGGGAGAATGGGGGAAAAGGTACAGGGAATAAGAAGCATCAATGGTAGGCACAAAATAGGCAGGAGGCTGTTAAGAATAGTACAGGAAATGGAAAAGCAAAAGATCTTATATGCATGACCCATGGACATGAACTAAGGGGAGGATTGTTGGAGGGAAGGGGGGCACCAGGCAGAGTGGGGGCAAAGGGGGAAAATTGGTACAAATGTGATAACATAATCAGTAAAATATATAAAATTTTAAAATATATTTTAAAACTCTCCAATGGCTTTGCATTGGACTTCTAATCAAATGCCAGTTCCCTGCTCCCTTAGCTGTAGCTACACTAGCCTTTTTTCTCTTCCCTGAACAAAGATGAAGCAAGTTCATTCCTATCCCTTTTCACTTGCAGTTCCATCTGCCTGGAATCCTATTTTCCAAAATCTTAACCTAGGCTGCTTTTTATTGAAATTCAGGTCTCTGCCATTCCTGAAATCTAAAAGCAGTTCCTCCGTCACTTTGTTTAGAACCCTACTTTTTTTCAGTGCAATTTTCATATCTGAAATTATCTCCTAGCTAGGTAAATAAATGTTCAGTTTTAAGTAATTGGAACATGAATACAAAATAAAATAAAATATTAAGTAATTGGAACATGAATAAATTTATAGATAAATGAGTGAATGAAATGAGTAAATACGTGCATTGCACAGAAATTAATGACTAATGATTAAATGTGAAATGTTTTCAATGGAACTACATTAAGCAAGGGAAAATGTTATTGATGTTTTTCTTTTACCGCTTAAATGCTATTATTGAAATATAGTCAAGGAAAAGGGCCTTCAGAGAGATGACTCCAGCCCTGGCTGGTGTGGCTCAGAGGATGAAGCACCAACCTGTAAACCAAAGGGTTGCCAGTTTGATTCCCAGTCAGGGCACATGCCTGGGTTGCAGGCCAGGTCACCAGTAGGGGGCATGTGAGAGGCAACCATATTGAGGGTGTGGCAGAGGCATTCCTCTCCCTCTCTTTATCCCTCCCTTCCCCTCTGTCTAAAAACAAATAAATAAAATATTTTTAAAAATACACTACTAAAAAAGAAAGATGTTTTCAGCAGCTTGCACAAAATTCTATTTTTTCCATTTTGAATAATATAACATTAAATTGTTATTTCTGATAAACTTATTTCTCATAATTTATTATATTTGATAATGATCAAGCTTTTGTTATATCACAGTCTTATTGCTGAAGCTTCAAAGGTGAATAATTTTGTGTAATGATTATATGCTACATTAAAACCTCAAAAATTATCAACATGTATTTTTTCCAATATACTAAATGTATATCCTAAACAAATTATTCATAAAGTTATAAACATATCATTTTTATACTAAAAGTAGCTTATTATCTACTTGCATTGTTTACTTTCTTAAGAGCTCCAGGGTCAGGTGGGCACTTAAGTACTTTTTGATGATGATGATAATTTACTGAAATTTCATACACATAACATTTTCCTTGTAATGTTTTAGCACATATGTTCTGTTTTATTCAAGCTAAATTTTGCCACTTGTGATATTTCATTATCTCAGCTTGAGCTACTATATGGTTTATAGTTCATAATAATTTTTCATATTTTAAAGTTACAATGGAGTGATTTTAGACTTATGTTTCCTCAATACCTTGTATTATAGCCAATAAATGGGGAATAGCAACAAACTATATACAGATATCAGCAAATGTTCATGAAAGGTCATACTCTCAAGGCTAAATGAATAAAAGTAATCTATTATGATTAAAATTAGACATTTTCGCAAACCATGCTCTAAATACCTTATTATACTGTCAATTTAGGAAAAGTTCAATCACAGCAACCAAGGTACAGTCTTAGAAAGACAGATTTGGAGTATAATTCATGTGAAATAAAACTATAATTGTCTTTGTCTCATTCTAAGCTATGAATTTGATATAATTGTTTCTAAGATTGGTGTTCTTTATAACATTAAGAAATCAGTAGTTACTAAAAATTTACAATGCTTTCCTAACAATGTCTAAGTGGAAAGAAATCATTTAAGTATTAAATATTTGTGCACGCACAATTTCACTTAATCCTTACTACCACCCTAGGTAGTAAATATTTAGCTCATTAACTGTGGTTATTTAAAAGTTTTTGTCTGCCAGTTCAAATATCATTTCTGAGATTGATTTTATTAGCACTTTTTCAGGTACTTTTTCCATCTTTGCATGTGTAGGTTGTTTTTTGTTTGTTTTTTCAATAGAATGCCATGTACTAGAGAGGATTTTGAAGACTCTTTATTGTATTATCTTCCTCTCAAGAAAGTTATGTCTTATTTGTTGATCACCACAATTCTAACAACATTGTATCTGTAGTCAACAATAATGTATTGCACATTTGACATTTTCTTTTTTTAAAAGATGACAGAGGGGAAGGGAGGGAGAAAGAGAGGGAGAGAAACATTGATGTCCAAGAGATACATCCATTGGTTGCCTCTGCCACACCCTCAATGGGGGACCTGGCCCACAACCTAGGCATGTGCCTTGACTGGGAATTGAACCAATGATCTTTTGGCTCTCAGGCAGGCACTCAATTCACTAAGCCACACCAGCCAGGGCTGAAATTTTCTTGAGAGGGTAAATCTAATATTATTAAGTGTTCCTATCACAATAAAATACAGTAACAGTTTTAAGCTTTGTTATAGTGGGTCTGTTTCTGTTTTACTTGTCTTTTAAGACATTGCAAGTTCTAGGGCATAGCTTTAGTAGGGTGTCAACTGAAAGTCTACTGTGTTCATGAAGGTCTCACTTTGAATGAGTCCAGACTCCAATGTCCTCTCAGCATCATGTGATCTCTGTAAACTCTGCCCATCTCACTAGCATCTGGATGCTGTCCTTTATTTGGCCTTCTAGAATCTCACCCTGCTATGCTCAATTTAGGAGCTGGCCAAGGTTCCAAGGGGGAATGCATACATAGATTTTTAGAACTTCTTTCCTATAGTTCTCTCTCTCCAGCTGTTCATCTGCTGAGTTCCCAGCTGCCTTTATTACCCTAAAATTTCTCATTGTCTCCTCTATCCAGTGAATGTACAGCTCTCCTTGGGCTCTGTTATTCTATGTTATGATTTGGAAAATGCCTTCAGGCCCATGACTGGCCAACCAACCACCTCATCTTCCAATTTATATCTGGTCTCACATTGTTGTTTTGCTACCATAATTTCCCATGATGTTTTCTATCACCTAAGAGGCAAGCCTGCACCACTGTATCATCAGCTCTAGACCTGTTTGCCATGAGTTTTCCTGTCATGAACTCATCCTTATATTCCCAGACTATACAATACCCACCCTTCCATCTTAAGGCCTTAACATTTGCATCACCTCAGGCTTTAGTATTGCTACAGATTAGGATCTGATTACTAAACCAATTTTCTAGTAGAATACCTTGCCAAAGAAATGGTATTCATTCATCCAGATTCCTTTATCTAGTGTATTATATATGGCCTCAGCTTCTGAAATATCTCATTTCAGAATTACTCTTTTTGACTGAAGCCAGTTGGGCTCAGACAAAACCCAACTTTCCTTTGCTAGGACTATATCAAGATATGTTTAATCTCAGAGGTTCTCCCTTAGAAGAAGTATTTTTTGGTTGAGCATCAATTAACTTGAACACTAGCACTGAAACTATCTAACAAAACATGTATATTGCAGAGCTTTTCACTGAAGGCAGGTGAGTAATATAAACCTTTCATCTTCATTTAACCTGTTTCTAAAATGGTAAGTTTCATAAATAGTTGTATTCAATTCCAAATTTGAACAATATTTTGTGCAAAATGGAATGAAAAGAGAAAAGAACTGGTACAAAATAAAATGTGAAGACTCCCAACAACTCACCATATTTTTCAGACTATAAGACGCACCCCCCAAATTGGGGGGGGATTAGGGTGCGTCTTATAGTCCGAATGTAGCTTACCTGGCTCACGGCGGGGGCGGGGGCAGTGGAGCAGGTTTTTCCCCCCTATTTTCCTCCTCTAAAACCTAGGTGCATCTTATGGTCCAGTGCATCTCATAGTCTGAAAAATACTCTGAAGTCCTCTGAAGTAAGTTAAAAGTTGTTTTTTTCAATATCTGAAAGATTTCCCTTTATAGGTCTACTGAGTTATATGTTGTCACCTCCTATTAAATTGTATTGTTATAGATACCTATGAACTCTCCAGAGTTCAAAAAGACTTTGTTTCAGCTTTTATAAGCTTCTGTAAACAAGAAGAAAAAAGATTTAGAATTTAGTGAAACTTTAATTTCTTGTGTGTTTCTTTTTTAAGTTCCTTGTGCTAAGAAGGAACACTCTTGGTATCTAAGAATATTAAAGAAGTCTCAAGGGACCTTGGGTATTTGTTAATGATTTTTTGTATAACATGTGAATAAAAATTTAATTACTTTGTGAATATTTGATATGGTTTCAATGACTACATGATGCTGTGTCCTTCCAGTTAAAAATACATATCTGGTAGGTTTGTGTTTGTTTGTGTATGTTGATTTTCCCCCCACTCTGTTGAAATAACACCCAATAATTTAATGTATATGGCCTTAGCTATGGTGCTTCAGGGGACTTCATTGATGGAGTCTAAATATAGAAAAATAAATTGAGACTGGGACTAGAGATACCAGTTCAGTGGTACTCATGAGAGGTAGCAATAGTTCATATCAAAGTGACCAATAATTGGTGGTAGAAATATAAGCCTTTATAAATAACATCAGTATTGGGAAGAGCTTGCTTTCAGAAATATCTAAACAGCTACAGTGTTCATTGGAGTGGATAAGGATATGAATAAGACCCATCCATTTGGAGTTAAACCCGAGTCAGTTATTGGGATACAGGAAGAAAAGGTTGTAAAAAACTATACCTATTATGAGAGACCATTTATACATGGAATTTTTTCAATAAATATGTGGTCAGCACTCTGAATCCTTGAATTTTGCATCTGCAATTCAACCAACCATGAATGGAAAACAGTATTTTCAATCTGCAGTTGGGGATCTACTGATGTGGAGGGCCAACTTAGTATGCATTATTCTCTGCCATTTTATATAGGGGACTTGAGCATCTGCAGGGTTTGGTACCTGCAGGGGTCCTGGCAGATTCCAAGATATAACTTTAGTTAAGATTTTGGGGAGTCAAAAATTATACAAAGGTTTTCTACTACACAGGGCTTGATGCCCATAACCCCCGTTGTGTTCAAAACTCTGTGTGGGTGTGGGTGTGTGTACATATACACACATGTATATACATAATTGTTAATTATATAAATATAATTGTTAATACTATATAATTGTTAATATATAATTTTTAATATAAAATCTTATTCCAAACATATTTGATATAAAGGTCTCTATAAGGACTCATAAATCTAGTAAAAGCAGCAAAAATGATCTTTTAACAATTCTAATTTTGTTGATGAATATATAACACTTATATCTATATATTAATACAGATATATTTTACATTTGCATAAACATATGTTTATGAATGAGATGGAATAAGTATTTTTACAAAGGACTATAAACTTACATATGACATTCGTCAGGTATACAAAATCTTCAGAGCAATTATTGCCATGGCTACAAAGCCTTTCTTTAAACCATGCTCAATGACTAATATTTCTTATGTTATTTGCCCTTGCTTTTTGATATAAGATCACCCAGATAATAGAATACCATTTCTCTCTCCCTCTGATCAGCATGACAATTTATTAAGTGTAAAAAAAGGAACATTTTGTTAGCAATACATTATTAGAGCTGTGTAGTACTTGCTTAAAACTGCTCAAAACCAATTACTTGTTTCTGCTTCATTGCTAAAGGCATGGCAAGCAGGAATGTAATTTTGTTTTCAGACAATGAACACTTGGCTTTATACAGAATTTCTGTTTTCTGATTTAAGAGAAAGGAATTCAAGATCACCTTTCTTTAATGCAAATCACCTTTTCAAGTAAATGCCTCTCGGGTTGATAGCTCCTAAATCACCATTATTAATTGGCCAGGGTAAGGGGTATTTTACATGACCAAAGACAATTGAAATTATAGCTTCCTGCAAGGACATGTAGAGAATGGTTTTCTTAAGTAAACACATGACATGTGCTGGCAATTATATGTCGTAATGCGTTAAAGGAATTTGAAAACATTAAAGAGTAGGAAGATTTCTCATCCTCAATTCTTTTCTGGAAGAAAATAAATGTTACTATTTATTTTCATAAAATAATAGCAGACAATGATGTAAATTTATTCTAGACTTAGAAAAGTGATGGAAGTAGCAAATCAATATACATTGATGAAAAGAAACAGTGTTACTTAGCACTTAAATGAAACAACTTTTCAATTGGAAAGGTGAATCTGTTTAATACCTGTGTACATATGTAAGGCATTTTACGGAATCAAATATTTTCTCACGGCTTTGCCAAATAGTGCAGTATAAATATATTTTTCTTAGGTGATGCTTTGCTTTTCTAAGAGTAAATTATTGCCATGTATGTTTGTTTGCATATATTTTCTTTTTTTTCCCTTAACTTATACCATCTTCCACAAAATGTCCCAGCATCTCTTTCTCCCAGGGCTTATAGTAATATCTCACACATAGGTTGAGCTTTGTTCTCCTTCAATTTCTCCCCCCCTTTGTTTCCTGCTCTTGAGGACTATTTCCTCTCCAGACCACATCCTCTGACATCATTGACCTTGCAGCTTAAACTCCTGATCATTCCAGACTACATTGCTGCCCCTCCCTCTTGTATCTCCTATTTTCCAGATGGTACATCCTTCTCTTCTTTCATTCTATCCTTTCTTCTGGAGACATACTTCATGAAGTCCCTAATAAAAGATCTCTGGAAAGGAAAACAAATTGGGGTATTAACATGTCATAACATATTTATTCTATTGTTATAATCAATCATTAGATTTGGATTTTACGTTAATAACCTCCTCCCCCAATTTAAAGGCTTTTTTTTCCCTCCTTTGCCTTTTAGCTTTCATCCTAGCTTTAGAAAAATTCCATATCAACTACTATAAAAGACACATGGACAAAAAGAAGGGAGAGGGGGGAGGCGGGGGAGGGAGGTGGGTTTGTCTGGGGTCGGGTGGGGGGGATGGGGAGAAAATGCAGACAACTGTAATTGAATAACAATAAAAATTTTTTTAAAAGAAAAATTCCATATCATTGTGCTATCCATTGTTTTTTCATTGTGGCGTTACTGTTCTGAAATTTCACCATGTTATGACTATAGTTCATTATCGATTTTTTAAGAAAAACATTTCAATGTGAACACTTATTTCCTTCATTTTCTTGCATAATTTCTTTGATAATTTTCTTTTCTCTCTTTTAATGATTGTGTTTATTGGAATGAATATCATTTATTTTGATATCAATCCTCTGGCTTCTTTTTTTTCTCTTTAGTATTTGTTTTTTCACTCTACTTTCTTTATAAAAATTTTGTTTATTTATTTTAGAAGGAGGGAAAGAGAGGGAGAAAGAAAGGGAGAGAAATATCAATGTGTGAGAGTTATATAGATCACTTGCCTTTCTGATCCCCCAACCAGGGACCTGGCCCACAACCCAAGTATGTGCCCTGACTGGGATTCTAACTGGTGACCAATCCACCAAGCCACATCAGCTAGGGATTCACTCTAATTTCAAGGAGACTACCCATAATGTAACTTTTACCATATTACTATATTACTTACTTCAGCTATCCTATTTTAATTTGCAAGAGCTACTTATTTTTCTATTACCATCCTTCCTTTTATACTATTCTGCTCTTGTTTAGCAGATACAGTAACTTTCCTTATCCTTCTGATTACATTAATTGTTGTTTTACTTTGATATTTTCTTCTGACAATTCCTCTGTGTGTTTCCACTTTTACTTTTATGTTTTAAAAATAGAAATTATTTTAATATTTTCTGTTTTGTTTATTTTTTCATTTACTTCTGTGAAGTGCATTCACCACATATTTGAATTGCTTCAGCTCTTTGTTCATATTTAAACTTCTTATACTAAAAAATTGATTGAAATTTTTGTGTGCATGAAAGTAATTTTCTCACAGATTTTATCTGGCTGTGATGGGGGATTTTAGTGAGGATTACCCTGAAAGAGTATCTGTACATTTTTCATTGGGGCTGATCAGTGTATACAGTGAAAACAGAAATCAGTTTTTGCACCTCCCATGCGTAAATATTACAATAATGCACCATATTGCACAGAATGGAAGTCAGACTTCATATCAGGACCCTGAAAGCCCTGTGTGATGTAGCTTTTGCCTGTCTCCTAAATTATATTTCATATGACACATCAGTCTTACTTTAGTCCTGCTAGCTTCCTTCAGTCCTTCAACAAGCCATGTTTTTGTCCACAGGGACTTTGTTTTCATATTTTTCATATCTGAAATACTATTGTAGATATTTAAGGCAAATGAGGCAAACAATAGTCAAATATAGTATTCTGAATGAGTTTGTTGTTTTGTTTAATTTAAAGAGGGAATTTATTAGAAGAATACAAAGGTTCTTGCAGGGTTTTCAACAGCTGCAATGGGTTAGTAGCTAGAATCACACCTTTCTGAAAGACAGACCATTCACATATATGGTAATCACAAACTTCCTCTGGGTTTTACAAAATCACGAAGAGAATATCTTAAAGGATGTTCCTCCCTGTATAGTGTACAAGAGACTAGAATGAGGATTCGTTTCTGCTGGCTTTTTTGTCCTTATAGTCATTTATGTTGACCTCAAACTTGTCAAGCACATGTTGGCAAACATTCATGAGCTGATTCAGGTGTCTCTAAAATGGCTCAACAGTTGGAAGAGCACTTTGAGTCTGCAGAAATTAATGTTACTCTGTGCAAGATGAGTTCTAATGTAGCCATAGATTTCCACCTCCAGGTTTTTCATGATCGTGTAGCAAAGAGAATGTCCTCGGGTACGGTCCTCCTCATGCAAAACAAATATTACATGGTGCCTGTCTGTTACAGCTGCCTGAACCATTTCCAGAGCTGTCTTCCTCACCTTTGGCCACTGAGGTCTTCAATCCAGATATTTTTCTCTCCAGCTCTTGGTCCTCTTCCATGGTGGGGGCAGCATCCCGGGTCTTCAGTAATGCCAGTGGATGGGATCTTCTGCTCTATATTGTGGACAGTTGTGAGTGAAGCAGAAAGCCTGAGTGAGTTTAATGATAACACAGTATGATATAAATTGCTTCACGAACATAATCCTCTTATTCTTTAAGCACATCCCACCTTTTTAAGGAAGGAGGATAACCATGAAAGAAATGCATCATGGAAGTCAAAAGGTGAAGTGATTTTAGGAATGTCAAATGCTACCAACAGGATAAAGAAAATGAGGACTCAAAGTTGGCCAATGGATTTAGCAAGTATAAATCACTGCTTATATTACCAAAAGAAGATTCTGGAAAGAATTAAAGATTAATATGTGACTGAATGAGTTCCAGGAAGAAAGGGGTGAGAGAAAATAGAGATAGTATACTCAATCCTTCACCTTTATGAATATAACAAATTTTGAAGAAATAATTTTGCACATCTTGAAATACTTCAAGGAATCCTACCAGCCATATATTTAGAATTGTTTTTGTTAAACTCTATTTTCAGATGAAGAAATTAAACTGTAGAGTAAACGTGTTTTTGCCTTTTACTTCTACTTTAAATAATTTTCACCAAGAAATACTTAGTCTTTCCTTTCTCTGTGCTACGTAAATGCTTTATGCAGACCTTATCTGTGAGTTTCTCGTTTGCAGTCATCTTTTATTCTAATTCCTAGCACTATGTCTGGGACATAGTACTTTCATAAGAAATATTCGTTTCATTAGAACACAACCAGGGAGTTCAACCAGTTAGTTGTTACAGGAATAGTATAGTAACAAAGACCTTCAGAAATTGTATGAGAACGTTTTTATTTGAACTTTGGTTCAATATGGCAAGGAGATTGATTTTTGATGCCCCACACAGGATTTGGAGCATAGGTGTATATACTGAAGCCCCAACCTTGCTAAAATACCAAGGCCTCCCTAATCCCACCCACGTAACTGTCAAGTCATATGTATGCCTTCATACCTGTGGAGACCTACCATAACTGAGCCATCCCTAAACTGAGATTCAAACATGGCTAAAGTATCTGGAAAACCAAAGAAGATCTTGTAGAAGAGATCATTTATATTGACTGACTTACTTTTTGCTCTATTATTTTTGCTGATGTAATTATAAGAAGAAGGTTTGTACTATAGATACAGGGAAAGCAAATGGAGCATTTTTAGGGAAGAACAATGTATGTTCCTCCTTCAGATCCATGGAGAGATCTGGTTATGAACCCTTTGGAGAAATAAGTTTCAGGCAGAAGCTGGAGGAGACACCTTCATAAGGGACACTGTACAATAAGGGGCACAGGATGGTGACAAAGCAACCCAGAATGCAGACAGCTAGGTATTTTCCCAATTCTGTATGACACAGAGTGGTGCTGGATCTCCGTGAATGTTCTAGTGCAGTGCAGATGATGCAAACACAATAGTGGTGGAGAAGTGATAGAAGTTTGACCCTGTTATGTAATACATAACTAGTAGACCCAGGAGTACTTAACATGTTTGGGTATGAGCAACATCATCAGAAGCTATTGTTTAATTTGTGAATGCATATACTAAAATACTGCAGGACTCTCTCAACTAATTTAATTGAATTTTACTTTAAAGGAACATATGTAGGTGGGGACAAGAGATATAAAAATTTGAGTCATTATTCTTTTTGTTGTTTTATTCACATCACGGCATCAAGGAGAGAGGCAAGAATTCTGGATGTGTGACTATCTATGATTGTTACTTTTACCAAATTACTCTAATTTACCTGGAAGAGTTAAGAACATGTTCCTCAAAAGACCAACTGAGCTTTTCCCAAAGCACAAAACATGGCTTAGTCACTAATGAAACTGAGTGAAAGAAATTCCACGAACATCTGGAGAACAATGAAATCATGCTAAATAAAGACAAGTGGAATCATTTACAGTAAATCATGCTGGGTAAAGTTGATTTGGTGGGGTTTTTGACAGTTTATAAAATTAGTGCATGGAGGGAGAACTATGGATAATAAATGTCTAAGTTTTAATAAGGTGGTTGATATAGTGATACAAGTAAGTGTATAAAAATTGTCAAATGTTCTGATAAGAACACAATAAAATGGGTTAGAAACAAACTAAGATATCGTAAGTGTGGATAATGATAGATGAGAGTAGGACCTTTGAAGTACCAGAAAATGATTCTTGGCTCTTTTAAATGCATTTCTGACCATAAATGTAGGGCAAATAGGGTTTAAATTAGATTGGCAGATTATATCAGTTTGGAAGTGCTGTAAAAACCAGTTTGGAAAGAGAATGCTATAACTGGATGTAAATAAGTTAAGTCTGTGGGCAGAAAAAGAACAAATGAGATTCAATTTGTACAAGAGCAAGCAGGAAAAATATTACTAAGCAACTGTATAACAATACCATTTCTTGCTAAGAGAAGTGATGGCATATAGCACTGTACAATATATAGCATGCCTAGTAAATGTATATTTTTATGAGGTTATTGCATAGCAAGCCAAGAACACAAACTACTTTCTGGAATCAGGTTGGTTATCCAAGGGAAGGCATTGAGTTCTGCTCGGACTGCACACTGGAGTCAGCATGTTTGGCAGGTAGGCCAGCTGAATTTCTTGTTTCCATCTCTATCTGGCTCCTTCTGATTTTTGGAGCCTTTTCTGCATGTTAGGAAACAGGCAGCAATTATTTCTTATTAGTATAGCAGCATGTCCATAATACTCTCTGATATTCAGTCAGAGGCTACATTTAAGTTGTAGCCCAGTACATACTGCTCATATTGTCTCCTCAAGTGTATTTTTTATTATCTGTCAAATATTATTTCATAGAGTAAGTGCACAACTTCTATCCACCCTGTGTGGTCTAGAAGAAAATGAACAAAGAGAACTCCTGTTTGTGATTTGCTGGGCCACAGGTATTGTAGTTAAGGGTAGATGCACAATTTCCTCCAAGTTAAAACCATGTAATTTGTGTCCAGTTTCAAAAACTGGAGTTCAAATAAGAAAACAAAGTATTATGTATGTGTCAGAAAAGGGAAGTAATGAATTATGTTGGAAGTTAGGATGTGAGCCACTCAAGATGTGAGTACATGACACGTAAAACATGAATGAAAATAAACAAGGAAACTTTCACTTTATGTATAGTTAAAATATGGTTTGTTTATTATCCCAAAACACTGCTGTTAGCTTCTTTATAGCCTTAGTAATTGCTCTATAACAGCAATTAGGACTCGGCACATTTCCTTACACCTAATATTCATGCAATAAAAAATATTACCCAAATAATTAATTTTTTAAATCTACTAATTCCTTCCCTCTCTTTCAAAGTACCTGACTTCAGGTCTTAGAATATCAGCTTAACTCAAAGAACAAAGGTGATCAAAATCCCCTGAAGACAGTAGATGCAGTAAAGAACACCATTAGAATTGGATGGTAAAGGAAAAAAGTAGGTCAGAGGAATTGACACTGAGAAAACCCCATCGTAAATACACAAGAATGGCCAGCATGGAGAGACAAGAAAAACTTGTGAAATAAAAACGTGATTCAAATGCGGACCCATCGTGACTTATAAGAGGGTTATTGTGATGATAAGATTAAAGTCATTTACATCTGGTTTCCTAAATAAGAGAGCAATTCAACATCTTCTGAGTTTGTCAGATGCTTGAGTATTCACAGTTACCTTTGGCATTTGATTAACTGGGTAAAAGGAAAAGTCTTGAGGCCTCATAACTGGGCAAATTAGTGTTGGAAAGTAATTTGGGTCAAAGTCAAGAATGCCAATGTCAATTAAGAAGGAAGGAAGGAAGGATGGATTCAGGATATCATGTTTTCTAAAAAAGTGATATTTATGAAGAAGAAATTAGGTTAAAATCATGCAGTTTGCATTTACATTCTTAGTAAGTGATAAAATTATGAATAATCATAAAGAACTAGGCACTGAGGTTGAGATTTCACAGATTTGAGCAGAAGTTGTCAGCATTCCAACAGAAAAAAATAAAACCTAGAAGATATAACTGTTGCCTTGACCACTCACAGAGTTTATACCACCACCAAAAACTCAACCTCATCTCGAAAGTTTCCTTTTTATGAGCAGTCATTGATTTTCCCTAAATCACACAGAAAATGAGTTATATTTTACATATATTTTTATCTTTATTGTTGAACTACAGACAGGTTGATGTTTGAAAAGAACTGAGTTTGTAGCTAATAATAAATAACATTTAAAATTGTATTAAAATAAAATAAAAAGTTTTAAGGGGGAAATGGGGGAAGGGATTTCAGGAACAGCTATAAAGGACACATGTACATAACCAAGGAGGGGTGGGATCAGAGGAGGGAGGTGGGGATGGCTGGGGTGGGGGGAAATGCAGACAACTGTACTTGAACAACAATAAAATTAAAAAAGTAAATGCCTTACAATTGTAACTTAATAGTTATTGCTGATTCCTTAACATGTGAAAATGAGGCAGAAGCATGCTATGAAGGTTGCAAAAATGAGTAAGTGTTGTTCCAAACTCTCAGGAAGTATGTGATATAAAGGTAGACATGCAAAGCTAACTCTAAGTAAACAGAAGACAATTAGCAACAAAATACAGCAGTAAGATCCTACAACAGTTTGGAGGATTAAGCATTTCCAAAATCATCCCAACCTTGTATGTAAAGTAGGATCTTTAATTGATAAATATTAAAGGATGAAACAAGCCATTCCACCAAGGGCAGATTCCCAAACAAAAGGCTCATTTTGTCATTATTGTTTTTTTTAATTCATTTTGTTCAGTTAAACTTTCACTTTTATAATATGATCTAAAAAGATAGGAAAGTACTCTTTCAAAGATGAATCAAAAACATATTCCTAATTTCTCTATTTCATTTTTTTGTATTGTGTTTCCAACGCTACTCATTGCCATCTGGAAGAGAGTATTCAACGTTGTCAATGAAGCTGCACTACTGTGTGATGGAACTTGCCATTACTAATATCACATGACAAAACATAGACCTCTCTCCAGCCTGGGAGATGTTACTGACTCCTGATTTTCTCTTTGGTTTATTTTAGTTCTACTTCATTTTTCCTGGAATCCATTTCCCATACCTACCATATTTTTTGGACTATAAGATGCACTTCCCCACCCCCCAAAAATTTGGAAGGAAAATGGGGATGTGTCTTATAGTCCAAATGTAGCTTACCTGGCTCACTTGGGCGGGGGCGGGGGCGGGGTGGGGGGTGGGCGGCGGTGGAGCGGGGTTTTTTCCTGTTTTCCTCCTCTAAAACCTAGGTGTGTCTTATGATCCGGTGTATCATATAGTCCAAAAAACATGGTATTTCCTTGAGATTTACTATGGCTGAAGTCATGGGCAGTTTTGTTGTTTACTTGTATGAAATATGCAATTTATCATTTCCTTTTACTATAGATGACATGAGAATTCATTCATTCCTCATTCTATATAGATTGTTTACTTCTTGTGCACTAGACAATGGTTTTTTGAATGAGAAACATGGTACTGAATAACACCAACAAAGTTGCTGCCTTTCCAGAATTCACAGTCTAAGGCAGGAGACAGACAATAGACCTAGATACCAAAACTAATAGGTGAATAAAATTCTGGGTGCTAATAAGTATCTCAATTAAAACACAGAAGGGCAACATTACTAATTTTGATAGGATCCTCAGGAAAGGCTACTTTGAGTAGTCAACTTGAGACTGGAAGGAAGGGAGGGGATATAGCCTGTCATTCAGAGTCAAATATGAGTTGTATTGTATACAAACAGAGTTCCCTGGGGAGCAAATGAAAAACCCTGTTAGCAAGAAATGTTCAAGGAACAGCTGGTGAACAGGTGGCTAAAGGGCAGTGAGACAGGCAGGGAGAGTTGGCAATTGACACAGAGGTAGTAAAGAACCAAATATTAGTTCTTTCTTTCTTTTCCATCATTTTCATCAACGTTTCTGGAGTCTCATGAAAATATACTAGTGCACCCACTGTCTCAGGCCTTGGCTCAGCTTTACCTTTTTTGTCCTCTCCTTTCTAGCTTTGGACTTCTAATCATTTCTCTCTTCTTTCACACATAGGTATGATTTATTGTGTTTGTGAAATAATTATGAACAAATATATTTGTATTTGTCAAGAGATTTTACATATAGTTTATTCATAAATTTCACCTTTATAGCAGTAAATCAGGTAAAAACATAGAAAGGTGTTAGTAATAATTTGAGGGTAGGTATAAGGGACAATAGAAATCTATGATAACAAATGCAAATTTAAAAAGAACATATTTCATAATGAAGGTCTTCAAATACAAAGAAGGTAGTGAGGAAACTCCACCATAAGCTGGGGAGGGCAAGAAACCACTATGGTCTATTTTCCAACAGCCATGGCCAACTACTGTCACTTCATACATCAGATCACACTCAATGAAGGGGCCAAACCACAGTACCTTCAAAATGGAGATTTAAAAACATCCATATCATGATTTCTTGAGGATTCCCTGTCATTTTCACTCATCAATCTCTGATGAATGATAAGTCACTCTAACATAATTTGTCCTTTGATCCAAGAGCCAGAGAGAAAAAGTTATGTTTAATATCACAACTTCACTTTGTCTTTTTATGGTTGGTGTTCTCTAGGTTAATAGAGAGGGTTAGGGAAGGAATACAAGCAAGAAAGAAAAGAATAAAACTTAAATCTATTCTTTGTCCTTTTTTTGGTCCATAAATAATCTCTGGGCAAAATTATATATTATAAGGAAATGCACTACAAAATTTAATTAGGGTTTTTAAAATTCAAGCCCAAGATATTATTTTACTGAATTTATATAGGGAATAGGAAGCTTTAACTCAAAGGAAATAATTCCGTTTGTAGCCAGTTCCTCAGAAGAGGTAGGCCAAGCCACATTTACCCTCAAGTTAAACTAACATTAATATTAATATTAATTATATAATCCACTCTAGCACTGGCTGGTAAATTGACCTAAGAGTTGTTCTTCATGATACTAACATTACCTGTAGCCTGAGGTTCTTAGGAAAGCTAAATGACCTATGCAGAAATAGTTTAGGTAAGAAGAATGACCTAGACTCTAACCTCAGTCTTTTATGAATTCCCTCGAAGTTCACTAAGCAATGTGGACCCTGCCCTTCCTTTGCCTGGTCTTAGAAAATATTGTTCAATCTCAAGGACATCTGTCTGGATGCCCTTTCCTAAGATATTCCAATGCCTATGGGAAGACTTCTGGTATCAACACATGTAAATAACAGCTTGTACCCTGATTCTTCCTACCACATTAACATAATGCCCCATTAAATTTCTTTCAAAGAATCACTATTCAAAAGTATCTAGTTTATTTATTGGTTCCTGTTTTTATATATATTTTCATGTGCTAGAATGCAATCACCATGATTGTAGCTATGTTATTATTTTCTAGTTAATTTAGAACAGTTCCTGCCAGATGTACTGTTTAACAAACATTTTGAGACTTTCATTTAAGATGATTGGAAAATTAAAAGAAAGTTGCAAAGAAAGAACAAAGGATGCTCATATGCCTTTCATACAAATTCATCAATTGTTAACATTTTGCCCCATTTGTTTTATCATGTTTTTGTAAATATTTATGTCTATCTATCATCCATCATGTATCTACATATATGTGTTTCTTAAGTGTATTTTCATGCATAGCCTCACTTTTGGTAGAAAACTCAAGAAATTTATTATTTTAACAGTATTATTAACTAATCCAATGTCCATATTCAAATTTCATAATTACCTCAAAATATTCTTTTAACATATTCAGTTTTTTTAATTTCTTTTTTTAAATTTATTTATTTTTTATTTTTATTCAGTTATAATTGTCTGCATTTTCTCCCCATCCCTCCACCCCACCCCAGCCAGTCCCATCTCCCTCCCCCATTTCTACCCTCCCCTTTGATTTTATCCTTGTGTCCCTTATAGTAGCTCCTATAGACCCCTCTCCCCACTATCCCCTCCCCACTCCCCTCTGGCTATTGTTACATTAACATATTCAGTTTTTTCTGATGTAGTATCCAGTGTAGAATCAATCATACATTGCATTTAGTTCTCATATGGTTTTAATATTCTTTAATCTTGAATAGTTTCTCAGCTTTTCTTTTTCTTTCATGCCCATGAAAAATTTTCAGACATTTATTTAAGGGTTCAGTTATTTTATATAATGCTAATGAGTGGTTTTTGTTTTTTGGAATTTGAATACATGAATACCAACTGCCATCTAGAACAGTCTTGTTCTTATATAAAGATACATGGTAATTGAAAATATAGCAGGGGGATCAAAAAAACAGAATTATCTTCTGGAGGGCTGGCCCCTTATAGTACAGACTTCTCCCCCTAGGTGAGTGTTCTAGGAACCCATCTGTATCAGTGTACCAGCTGGTGTTGTGGTGAGAGGCTGCATCCGGCTTCAGTGAATTTTTTTTTGAAGACTCTTTCAGTGCATTTGCCCATTTCATGATGAGTGATTTACAAGTGCATCTGCCCATATCATGTTCAGTGTTCATCCATTTTTGACCAAAAACATTATGACCCCCATGCTCCACCCTCTCCATCCATTTGATCTCACCCTGAGCAACTTTTTTTTTGTTTCCCTGGATGAAAAAGGTCCTCAATGGAAATTGTTTTTCAGATATAGAAGAGGTGAAACAAAAAGTGACAGAATCACTAAAGGGCATCAAAATCAACGAATTTAAACAGTTTTGAGAAGTGGAAAAAACATCTCCATAGGGGGTATTGCATCAAATGGAGAGTACTTTGAGGGTGACTGAAGTTTAAACATGTAAGAATTAATACACAATTTTTATAAATAAATTCTGTTTTTTGCCCCCCATATGTATATTTTCAAAACTTCATCCACTCTGAGAGCTAAGAATAAAATGGATAATAAGCCATACTTTTGGAATACTATTCAGCCATAAAAAAGAAGAAAAATTTACCCTTTGTGACAGTATGGATGGACCTGGAGAATATTATGCTAAGTGAAAAAATCCAGTCAGAGAAAGACAAATACAATATAATTTTATTTATATGTGGAATCTAATGAACAAACTGAACTAATAAGGGAAATGGGGACAGACTCATAGATGGAGAGCAGGATGACAGCTTGTTGGGAAGAGGTTAGGGGGTGGAGGGATTGAGCAAAAAGGAAAAAGGACTCGTGGACATGGACAACAGTGTGGTGATTGCTGGGGGGATGGGGGTATAAAGGGACTAAAAGGTAATGTAAAAAATACAGTAAGATTAAACTAAAAATGAACACATAAAAATGAAATGAAATGAAATGAATGAAATGATGGTAAAGAACAAAAAAAGGTATAATTTTGGAGAGTCTTAATTTGCTATCTCCCAAAGTTCTCAATTTCCAAAACTAAATAAATAATGTCAACTGATTTAGCTACTTAATATACACTATGAAAATTTAAGTAAGCTGTTAGACTATATTTTATGTGGGCATTCTTTAAAGAGTATACATCAATAAATACATCAATCTTGTTAAAAATCAAGACTTTCTAGCTTTATTTTCCAATTTCATGTTCTACAATTACACTTGCTTGAATATAAAAGCAAAGGAGATATTGTCTGACTTTGGGTTTATTTTCTACGGAATTTTCAGGATGGAGTTTTCCATATACCAGCACATAGTTCTCCAAAGGAGAGAGTCCAAATGTGATGTGCCAACAAAAATCAATTAACAGTCTCAGATTCTGTTAATTTTATCATGTCCTGGCCATTATATCAACTTGACATCCATGAAGAAATTGGCTGAATACTCAGTTTAAGTAAATTTATTCAAACAACTGGGAGCTAAGAATTATTTTGTTTCATACATTATTGACAGCCTCACCATCAAAAGGTCTTAAAAACTCTTGTCTCTCTGTTCAATTTTTCCCTTATCTAATGGGAAAACAGTCCTCATCCTTTTAGACTGTTCAGTGGTTCCCAATGGTGGATATTTATTGGAATAAACTGAGGAAATTTGAAAAACTAGCAATTCTTGTGCCCCACCACTAGTAATTCTGGCATAATTGGTCTGGAGTGGACCCTTAATCATTAGTGTTATCTTAAAAGAACTCCAGATACTTCTTACTTGCAACCAGAGTTGAGAATCACTGATCCGAACCAAAGAAATTCCCATCACCCAGTGACATCAATCAGTGAACGAAAGGTCAAGTCAGGCTTCCCCTTGGCAATGATCCTCATTGACTAAACCATATGATCACTGCACAAAGAATGCTTATAGGAAAAACAAAATACCATATTTTGCCATATATAATGTGAAACCATGGTCTTGGCCCAAACTTTCAGGGAAACAGTCTCTCATTTTAATTTTTTAATTCAATTATTTATTTATTTATATTTAGGAACAAAACCAATTATCATATTCCAGGATATTATTTTGTATACGGACATTGTTTTCGAGAATTGCACTTTAATGCATAAGCATAAATAAATGAATTAAAAGCATTTATATAGCCCTCGCTGGTGTGGATCAGTGGGTTGAGCACCGGCCTGCGAACTGGAAAGTTGCTGGTTTGATTCCCAGTCAGGATACATGCCCGCATTGTGGGCCAGATCCCCAGTTGGGGGTGTGCAAGAGGCAACTGGTTAATCTTTCTCTCTGTCTTTTCCCCCCACTTTCCCATCTCTAAAATATTAATAACATCTTTTAAGAAAACATCTGTATAGATATGGAATTAGTACTACCCATGTATAATGTGCATCCTTATTTTTCCCTCAAAAATTTGCTCAAAAAAGTAAACATTATACATGGCAAAATATGGTATTAACCTCAGTGTATTACATTATATTCCTTAAAATATTTAGAAATGAGCATTAGTTATAGAAGCAAGGAACTTGACAGCTTATTGATTATGTAAATATGTTCTCTGCATTTATTTGAAATGAACCAATTAGTGAAAGGGTTGGCAAACACTTTCTCAAAAGACCAGATAGTTAAAATTTTAAGCTTTGCTGGCCACCTGGTCTGTTGTAACTGTTTAACTCTGCTGTTGTAGTAGAAAAACAGCCATAGATAATACATGAAACAATGGATGAGGCTGTGTCACTAAAAAACATTGTTTACAGAAACCAGTGGTGGGGCAGTGGGTTACTTTGCAGACACTTTAATTAGTAGAGCAAAATATGTCCTGTATATAATACATACACATATGTCTAAATGCACATGTTTTTATTTACACAATGAAATTGAGTGCCTCTTTCAGCAAATTGAGCACTACAATGTAAATCTGCAAGGGCTATGGATGAATTGTATATATATTGGAATCAACCACATCTTTTATTTTTAAGCAGCATGTCATGGAATACATACTAGAGAAACTCTTTCCATGCCTCCTTTACTTAAGTAGACTCTCCTCTGAAAGTATGTGGTATAGTTATTCCTAAAGGGTATCAATCAATTGAAAACTTAAGCTATTTATTAAGTCAGCACACTTCAACTCAATAAGTAAATACTCTCTTATTTGTTTGGCTGGGTTCTTGGATGTGAGATACTTCATGCCATCCCAACACAGAGCTCATCATTTCAAAGAAGGCACAGTGGTCAGGTTTCAAGCGATGTTCTAGTTGTTCCCTATGGTGAAGACAGAGCTTCATCATCAAATCTAAGTGCACTTAATTTAGGAAAAGAGACAGACAGCTGGTTAAAGTTTGATGTCAAAGTAATATACAGTGAACTGAAGAAGAGAAATGTTTCTAAAGTGGTCTAGACAAATGGACTCTGAAGTCAATCTCATCTTTTTAAAGATCGCAGCCCCAAGGACTTCTGGTGATTTTCCCTCATGACATCCCCTGACATCTAATAATAGACATAGACACTTGGAAAAATAAAGAACCAGCAACGTCAGCCTGACATAACCCCAACTCCTTCTGTGCTATTTAAACTACCATGCTTCGAGACCTCTTTTATAGTCATTTGTTAACCTTTTCCCTCTTGTATTGTGAAATTTGTACTGCATATATCCAAAAATGACAGTTACAGGAAGGGTGTCCCACATAACCTCTGAGATTAAGATTGAAAATTTCCATATAACACTCCAATCTTGTATTACAGAAGAGAAATACAACTACACAGTGATTCTATCACTGGTGCCTAGTTCACAGAAACAGAACAGCATCTCATCCATTATTGAGATATCTCAGCATTTGTGCTGCAATGCACATGCCTACAGAATACAATAGCTAGGCTTACTGTCCATATAGTCCATATGGGTCTGGAAGCAACTCATGACATAGCTATATGTTTTAAAATAAATGAACCATATATGTCTTTTAAAAATAAATATAGTTTTCTTGGTGAAAAATGTTTCTTCTAAGAGCTTTGCGATATATCTTATATAGCAACTACATGTAGAGATCATAATGGACATTTACATGACTATTACTTTAAAATAATAATATAGCTGTTATTTAATAGTAATCACATGAAAAGAAGATACTAACCCTGAATGAATATATAGATCAATAATCATGAGAAAATTAATGTAACTACAATGAATAAATTTTGTGATGCACACTGGATGAAGCCTTCAAATTTGTCACAACTTTACAAATTACTTGCTTGTGCAGATTCATTGTAGTGTTTTTGTGATAAATTTTGAAAATTGGTTCCGTGAAGTAAAGTAAAAGCAGTTTTATTAGCTCTTGTAAAAAGCTTTTAAATGGTTTCACTAACCATTTACAAGCAAAAATAAATATTTGAGACTGTAATGTCACAGATATTTATTTTTAAATTATCTTAGAGGTACTTAGGACTTATTTAATATTATAAGAAAGCTTTTTATAAAAAATAACTTGTAATTTATGTCCCAAATAATTCAATAATGTATTCATTTATTGTACAAATAAGCAATGACTATTTCCAAGATCAATATTTATTTGAAACTTTAGGAAACTTGACCAAAAACATAGAATGAACATAAATTAAAACATTTATAATCAATTACATATAAATGGAGTTAACATTTCAGATTCTCCTTGAAATAAACACTAATGAATATTCTTCAACAAGAAGAAAAAAAAATGAACCTTGAAAGGAATTGGTTGAGCGAAACAGTGAAAACAGGGGAAATGGTAAATCCTAAGCATATTGTGTGGATTTAAAAAAATAATAATAAAGTTTGGAAATGTTTAAAAGCAAAGTTTAATAAAAAGACTAAAAACAATAGATGGATGATCAGTAGAAGATATTTGAATAAGGGTTTGTCTTGTAAAGGAAGAGGAATAAAATATGGATCAACTTTTAATTGGTGACTTAAATATAAAATTAAATATGGATATTCATTCATTAAAACAGAGGAATGGAAGGCAAGAAAAGAATATATGCAAGGCAAAGCATGACAATTTGAAATATAAAATTACATGTATGTATTATTAAAAATAACAAATAGATGAACTCTGTCAATAAAAAGTTCAACCATTGTTAATATATTGAGAATGTTTTGTGTGACATAGATGTAACCTGGCAGCCAAGGAGAGGGGACTGGAATGCACACGCATGGACAAGGACGACTTCACTGTGCCAGTCGGTGGGGGTGGTAGATGCCATTGAGTGAGTGTGTGTTCTGTGTGGCCGTCACATTCAAAATGACTGAGTAGAGCAATGAATCTGCATCAGATTTTGCATGAAGCTTGAACATTCCTCCACGGAAACTATTCAGCTGATTCAGAAGGCCGCAGCTGTGGGTAACTGGTGATTGGCAGCTTCATCATGACAACACTCCTGCTCAATCATTCCACCCTGTGCAGAGTTTTTTGGCAAAACATCAAATCACCCAGGTGACTCAGCCCCACTACAGCCCAGATTTGGTGCCCTGCAACTTCTGGCTTTTCCCAAAACTAAAATCACCTTTGAAAGGGAAGAGATTTCAGACCATCAATGAGATTCAGGAAAATATGACTGGGCGGGCAGCTGATGGTGACTGGGAGAACTGTGTGAGGTCCCAAGGTGCCTACTTAGAAGGGGACTGAGGCATCATTGTCCTATGTACAATATTTCTTGTGTCTTGTATCTTCTTCAATAAATGTCTCTATTTTCATATTACATGGGTGGACACCTTCTGGACAGATCTTGGTAAATGGATTAAACTCATTCAGTAGAAGATAGTAAGAGACTAGATGTACATGACTTATAAGAGAAACACCAAAACCAAAATGATATATAAAATTTGAATGATCAGAGATGAAAGGCAATATATACCTGACAAACTAAACAAAGAGAAGATGATGAGGCAATATGTAATATTTGATAAAATAGTATTTCACTTGCCAAGATTCCACAATAACTAATAATAAAAGCGAAAATTTATGATGAGAAAAAACACAGCAAACATAAAATTGTCTAAACCTAAGAGCTTATCTTTGAAATATATTTTTATGCCTTGCATAAAATTGCATTAAAATAAAATTTAAAATGTGTCAAATGAGAAAGAAACCTTAAAACCTGGAGGTTTTAAGAAAATTGTCTTAGAATATGATACATTGAGCATAAAAAGTATGAATGTACAATAGTTTACTTGGGCAATACTATTAATCTTTCTATTTATGTAGTATGGATTCAGAAAAGAAAGCTTTAACAGATTCCAAATAATTAGTTGTGGCATTTGTATCAGTTGAAAAGAAGGTTAAAGAGTATATATACCTAAACATGTAAGTTCTATTTATAGCACAGAATGCTCTCAGCAGTTAAAATGATTGAGCTCAATTAATCTATATTACTATGAAAAATATCTCAGAAATATAATGTTGAGAGATTAAAAGCAAGTTGTAGAATGTTTGTACAATTAATCCTATGCATTATTGTTTTGAGTACACTAATTCTAAACATATACAAATGTATACGACACAGAATGGAAGGAAGCACACTAACTACATAATCGTTGTTGCCATTATGTGTGGAGGGAAATAGAATTGGATATCAAATTGGAGACAGTGGGACTACTCCTTGCTCTATGAATAATGTTTGATGTATTTTGTATCCCAACCCCCCTAAATGAAGAGGGTTTGAGGAGAGGAAGAGAGAGAGGGAAGAAGGGAGGAAAGAAGTGACAGGGGAGGGAGGGAAGGTGTGAGAGTGAGGTTTTGAAACAAAATCTGTGAGGTGGGTCCTCAAGTATTCCTTATATCACCGCATAATGTTTTGTATTTTTAACATTTATCAGAACACATTTAAAAATTAACAAACATTGGAATAAAAATTAAATGTTACATGGATGTTTTATAAATGTTTACAAGTCAAAGAACACTGGAATTGAAGGCAAGAGACTTGATTTTCAATGAGGTCTCTGCCACTTATAAGCTTGTGCAAGTCACTATTGCTGGACCCCAGATCCTTCGTCTATAAAATGTTAATAAGAAAGTTTATTCTGCTTAGTTTGTAAAAGTATATGTAAAAGCATTTTACCACAAACACTTTCCAAATATAAATGATATATTTTTAGTACTAATTATTACAGTTACCATGTTTTAATGCCTACCATATTGCAGGCATATTTAAAATATTGTTATACTCAACATAATAAAAAAGAAAATTAGATATTATCCCCATTTTAAATAGGAGAACATTGAGGCTCAGTGAGAAACTCATTCATATTCACAGGGGTCTTAAAATGCACTGGCAAAGGTAAAAAGGTGTTTTTACCTTTCCTTTGGTAAGAACGTCTTCTGCGGCATGTAGAATATGTTGGGGGTGGGGAAAAATGACTAAATTAAAGGGCTTTTCTCACATCTAGAGCTTGTTAAATTTATTAGTGATTGTGTGATAAATTGCTTTTCTAGGTTCAATCCTTGAATCACATGTTCCAATGGAAAATATCTCTCATTTGAATGAAAAGATTACCAGATGCTTTCATCTGGGTCTCCTGGAAGGGACTCTCCTGACTATAGAGCTGGGCGCTTCAATACAGTAATTTTCATATTTCCATGTCCTTAATGATATGTAGCCTTCTGCTAGTAACTGAAGTGGCGGTCTGTCACCCAGCTGCTCACTTCTGCTCACTGTCTGCCTGACAGCTCAGATAAAAAAGAGCTATCAGCTCTGCCGCACTTGCTCCCAAGAGGCCACAGCTATGCCACCTAATCTGAATGCTGTGCTTCAGTAACTCCTTAAGAGGGTTATTCTGCCCACTCAGCTTATGTTCCCGATCCACATGGCAGTTGCTTGGGAAGCCGGCTATTCTCAGCTCTGAGCACAGAGTTGCTCTGCAGCAAACGCAAATTTAGCAATGGTAAGCTCCCACCTGACTAAACCTTTGGCCATCACAAAGCTCAAAAATAGATACAGGTCACTGATACCACTTATCAAGTTATTCACAAAACCATCTATGATCCATTAGCCTCCCCGAGTTTTCATCCCATCAGAAGACAACTCTGTAGACTCAGGATAGAGCAAACCTCAGAGTGGAATGTTTGAGAAGGAAGAGTTTGCCCAACTTATTTTGTGAGAGTGCAAGGAATCCCACATTCAGAAGAGCTTTGTTTTAGTGTTAATTTTAAAATTCCATTCTCCTTGTCATTCATTTCAGTGGCTCTCCAAATATTTGTTCATAGCAGTATCTCTGTCATTTTAATCATAATTCGCTTTAGAACTCAGAGATCTTTATCCTGTTAGTCTTGATTCTATGATAGTAAGTAGCAAATACATACATACATACATACATACACACACAAACTAACCAAATGTAGTAATCTTAACACACTATATTTTTCTTTTAAAGTTTTGGTTCAATTGAGGTGTATGACAGTTATACTTATGTACAAAGCTGAAACTCCCAATGATATTCTATTCACGTTTTATAAACTTCGTGTGCCCTGTGAAGAGGGATGTGTATATTTTATTGCTACTTTAAACATATTAATGGTTAAAATCTGTGTGATGAGACTTTTGGAATATGCACCCATATTCACATTTGGTTTTGAATTGTACTAATTTGAGATAATTTCAATATTTCAGAATGATTGACTCTGGATACTAGTAGAAAAGACTAGATGTAATGGGATACTGATGTTTCATAAATTTGTTCTTGCATATCTCTAAGATGTATTTACATGATTACTTTAAATAGTTTCTTTTTGAATTATACTTTGAAATGGATTTTTTACAGTCTCCAAAAATGTATATGACTGTATCATCAGTTTATATATTCTATCTGTATGTGGAATTTGAAATGAAGACCTATCTTTTTAATGGATAAGTAAAAGAGCAAAACTCCTTATTTTCAGGCTCATTTTAATTTAATAATGTCTAATTCTAGGTAATGTTAAGGTGAAGTAAATGTTAATGCATTAAGATTTAATATAGTTCACAAAAATAGAAATAATGTGTGGGTGGTGATGTATTCTCAAAGTCTCAGGGATGAAAAGTAAAAAAAAAAAGAAATAGGAAATTGATTTAGAGCAGAATAAACCTTTTTATTCTTTTTTTTCATGTCAATTTTGAATTTTTTTCTCTGAGTCATACTGGAAGATGATATAATTCAGTACACCATCAAAAATAGACAAGGGACATCCACAAAAACCCAGGCACTTCCAGAATGATCTCTCACTCTCACCCTGACACCGTCATGTGGAGTCTGAACTCTGGGCTCCCTGGTAAGAAATTCTTCTTCATATGCTTCCCTCACTTGGATAGCCCGATGACTATATCTTATGAAGAAACAATCAGTTTTAGTTCAGTTGTACAAAGTTCCTTTTGTCTCAGTCAATTAAGAGACCAGAGATCCCAGGTCATCACTCATTGCCTAACAGGGGTGTCCAACCTGTGGCCTGCAGGCCACATGCAGCTCAGGATGGCTATGAATGTGGCCCAACACAAAATTGTAAATTTACTTAAAACATTATGAGATTTATTTGTGATTATGTGTCACAATGTATTGAATGTGTGGCCCAAGACAATTCTTCTTCCAGTGTGGCCCAGAGACACCAAAAGGTTGGGCACCTCTGGTAGACTCTCATCCTTGCCCTCATAGCTGACTCAAACCTCCACCAATCCTTGATGCAGTGAGCCATTTCTATATTTATTCTAGAATTCCCTATATACTTGCTACTCACAGTGTTGGCATCACTTGGGAACTTGTTAATAAAGCAGAATCCTAGCCCAAACCTCAGAATCTGCATTTAAGCACCATCTCTGGGTAATTTGCATGTACATGTAAGCTTGAAAAATACTGCTTCTTGTGTTTCCTTACTATTTTTATCTAAGTGAAAGCTGGCTATCTACCTAAGCCACTTCTTATATAGTTTATGAAGTATATAGTTTATGATTCAATTTGAATTAATTTTTTGTATATGGGGTGAGGTTCCTCAATCCATCTTTATTCACCTACATTCTGTAATCACCACCAGGTGGAATGGTCATTTTAAATGACATCATATGAATCCTCCTGTGAAGGACCTCTAATGGCTTTCCATGTCATTCTAAGTGATATTCAAAGTCCTATGTCCTGAATCTCCTAACTTTTGATATCATCTCCTACTTCTTTCTAACCTGCATTGTTCATTACAGGATTACACACCTCCTGCTATTTCTCAAAGACTCTGATATCTCCACTTCAAAGTTTCTACACATGTTGCTTTATCTGTCAGTAATGTTCTGTCACCTCCCCACATACTTTCTCCTTGGCCACTCTTCATAAACTAGTGGCCCACATCATACTCTCTTTCCTCTTATCCTTTTGTACTTTTCTTCATGGCCCTCAGCATATACCAACATAATATAATATAGGGGTTTGTTTATATATTGTCATCTTTTCCCATTACAATAAAACTCTAAAAGATCAGAGACATTTTTCTTTTGTCCACTATTCTAACTTTGCTACCTCAAAGAGTACCTGACATGTATTAAGAGCTCATTGAATGTTTGTGAATTAAAAGTATAAATGGCTTGTAATTCACATCTTTGCTTCCAAGAACACTTCTAGGAGTAGAATGTGAGTTCAAATATGCTTATACCCTTTAAAAAAAGAGTGTAATAATATAGAGGTTGCTTTGTTTCTATGGAGAGACATGCCATTAGACAATGTAAAATATTGTAAATGATTATCTGAATAGTTTTACAAAATGAAAATCTATTGAACTATTTTAGAATCATTGATTTTGAAATATTTATTAATATAGTTGAAGTTCTTGCATAGATATTAGCAGAATTTTTTTAAAAGAATTTATATAGAAGTGTTCAATGTAAACAGAGGGACACATATTTCTTGGATGATATAATTCTTTTCTGACTACCATATCTAGAAATAATCTTTTACTTCCTCTTCCCATTTATAGTAATTTATTTGTGCCTAGTTTTATGAGAGTTTTCATTTGGTTATCAATCTCTACTTGAATTAAAGTCATCACTCCATTTTACTTTAAATCTATATGAATGGATTATAAACTACAAGTAGGCAGCATCCATACCTTATCTACCTTTGCATTTTCCAGAAATGCCTTTGCATAAAATTCACACATAAATTTTTGTTCAATAAACAGTAAGAAACTTTAGTCAATATTCCAAAGTTTGAAAAAGTCATGTTGGCAAGTTAAATTGATTGAACAATATATAATAATAATGCTGACTTTGTGTTTATAAACTCACAGACCATGTAAGCTATTTCTGATATGTTTGAACTAGTATAACAATATGCCAATGCTTTCTGGATCCTGGGACTGAGATATTCTCACAATATTTTGCACAGATATTTACATGACCATATCCAAAGCAAATATTTTTTCAGGGAACCATTTGGCACAAACCACTTTGAATGATACTCTATTTTTATCTATAGTAATCAGCATGTATATGAACTAAAACAAAGACTATATGTGTATGTATGTTTATGTATCTAGACTGAGGGTTTGATAATGTGAAATATTAACTTTTATTCAAATGAAACCTATGTTTTACAACTATAGTGGGGATAGTGGAGGAAGACATGCTTATATTGCCCACCAAATAAGATGTGATGCTAGTGTTGTAATACATAGAATGAGAGTCCAGATTGAATGCCCCTAAGCACAAAAATGTGCTGCCTTCTCTGTGAAAAGAATTATTTATATAATTGCTGTTTCTAAGTTTAATTTTCTATGTAATGGATATATTAATTTAATCTACCTCATAGATACATGAGCAATAACTTTTTATATATACACACATACATGCATACGGGGTCCAGCAGAACTAACACCTGCTTGAGTGTGGTTGGTAGGGTAACAATATGGGTGTAAAAATTTATAGTTGCAATGTTAACATTTCACATAAAATGTCATATGGTGTGCTTGAGTGTGATATTAAATGCTTATGATTTTATAATAAAAGATTTTGTAATAAAAAGGGGCCTTATTTGTGCTGCACCCTGTGTGTATATATATATTCATATTCAAATGTCTAGCAAATAGATATTGGACTAAATTACCATTTTTATTTGAAAGAATATTAATTTTATAATGGAGAAAATAAATGAAAAAAACTACAATTTAGCAGAAGAAAACAAAGTTGTTTTGGTTATAAGCCTTACATTGATAAAGGACATCAAGGGAAATCAGAAAATTTGAACCTTGCTTGACTCAGTGCCCAGGTGATGCCAAGTTAGAGGTGGAAACATGGGCAGAAAAGATCTGGGGCTGGTGATGCTGGATGAAGAGACACAGCTAGTTGTAATTTTAACATTACATGATATCACGTATAACACAGCTTTAAACCATCCAAACTTCAGTGAGGGAAGGACATAATCAAAAGAGAGAAATATATGTAATGTTTCATCCTGGATCCAGGAGGTTTAAATGGACATTGTTGTTTTGATCAGGCTCCTTAAAATATCTTCTATGCAGAGAGAGAATAGCTGAATATTTGTCTTGTTACTATTATAGAAAATTCACATTTGTAGTCCGATAGAAGTTAGAGACAGAAACGAACCAAATAGCACCTTCCTATATTTCTTCTCGTTAAGCATAAGCGGATTACTGCTAATATCTGATAAATGGGAAGAGAGCATGAGGAGGACTCTAAAATTTTAAAGTTAATTTTATCTTTCCTTGAATGACATGGGAGATGTCCTCATGTAAGGCCCCATAGGGTATTAAAATCTTTGCTTTCTTAGGAAGTTTTAGAATGATTGCACAGTCTAAGGTGCCTTTTGAAGAACCTGCTCTGCTTGTTCTACTGTGGTAGTATATACAATTTTTATTTGGACTGCTTTTATCATAAAAGATGCTCTTTCAGTGTTTGAATTTTGGAAAAGCTATCCTCACATCCCTATGGCTAATGAAGATGGAAGGGTCAAATATCACTTGTCCTTGTTTATTTAGGTCCCATAGGTACATTTTGAAAGATCTGGTAGCACAAGTAGCAGAGAATCATTAAGAAACTGAGAAGAAGAATCAAAGGTGTCCCTTGACAAGAGACAATTCTGATAGACAAATTTGTAGGTCAGAAACTGTTATAATATGGGACATATTGAACACCCATATGTCCGCTTCACCAAATAGCACTCAAAATCTTGGGGAATTAAAACTATTCTCGGGAATGAAGCGGTTATGATATCAAGTTTGGGGTCAAATATATGGTAACAGATGAAAGCTAGAATTTTGGTGGTGAGCATGCAATAGACAATACAGGTACCAAATTATAATATTGTACACCTGAAATTTATACAATGTTATTAACTATAGGTACCTCAATAAAAGTAGATTAATTAAAAATATGATTTCACTATTGTAAAAGCTTTAATCATTTAGTGAGTTATCAAGTCAAGGCTGTGGTACCAAGAAGAAAGAGAAGGCATCAGATCCTGAGTGAGCCCGGTCTCTGATTCCTCAGTTCCTTTAGAACCTGCTGGTGAGACATAGGTGAGAAGTGAAATAGACTCTTCCTGAAATAGTACTCAGGTTATACTCTTGATATACCATTTCCTTATCTTGCTAAATCTCTTCTTGATAGCTAATTTTGGATTTGGTAGCCTTAGGGCCCATACTAGATCGAGATAAAGGGAAAAAAGGAAAATTTATAACTTCAGTCAAACTTTAGCTGATAGTTACATTCCATACTTTACCCACAAATTATATTTCCAGCTTTGTGACAGATAATACCAGACATATGTGTGTGGATCTTTTTCAGGGAGGCATTGGTAATATCACACTTATCTTTGTGCCTACAGTACTAGACTAAATGGATTTTGTTGACTGTAATGTCAGTATTAATAATGAAACCTGCTGAACAACAAGAATTTTGAGCCTTTCTCTCAGTGGCACCAATCTATCTTTATACAGAGAAGGAGGGATGTGGGAGAGAAGGAGGAAGGAGGGGGAGGAAGGAAGAAGAGGGAGAAGGATGAGAAGAAGAGTGAAGCAATTGAGATTTTCAAAGTGTTGTGTGATTTCAGAGACAGAGCAGAAAGCTTGGGACTTTGGTAGATCACAGGCTGTGTCATTGATGGCTACAACCTGGGTTCTGGTCTAATCAGCTATCTTGGTACTAGAAGAGTAGAGGAAACACACACACATGAACACTAACCCATCTAAGGAAAACACTTAGCCCACTCGATAGGCGTGAAAGCTAAAAAAGGAAACAGCTTTCCAGTTGGTATCTGAAAATTACTACTCTGGAACATTAGTTGAATGATTAATAAGGAGGAGAGAAACATGACACACTAGGGAGAGGAGTCAGTTAGCCTCCACCCCTAGAATATAACCCATTCATGGGTGCTGTCTAAACTAGTCAGCGCACTCCCAGAAGTCCTAGTGAATGGGAAAAGCCAGTGAATTCAGATAGCCCCACTTTAGGGAGAAGTTTCCATCAATGAGAGGAAGATATACATGCTGAACAGGACTCAAGTGAACACACAGATTCTAATAGAGGTAGTTGAGAATTTGCCTGAAATCCAGCTCACTACTACTATGCTCAGAGATTACCACCAGCAGAATATGTACTTACGTAAACATGGGAACTAAAGTTCCAGGGCAAGTATTCCCAGAACTGAATTCTTGCATACCACCTATAAGATTGCTGCCTCTACCTTCAGAGAATGTTCATTGGGTGTCTGTGGGTTCAGAGCCACTGAATCCAGCTTCATGGCTTGTGCAGTATGCTATGGTGCCATAGCTAAAGTAGGGGGGACATTCATATAATACATGTCATTGATCTGAATTTTTTTTGCAAGAATTTCCTGATACAAGCAATGCATCTTGTTCTAAAAAAGTCAGTTTATTGTAACATATTTCTAATAGATGCAACACAATGTTTTGAGATTGAGTCACTTTTTAATTTGCACAATGGAACTAGCATAACACTGACTATTTCTCCTTTTCAGAAGACTGCAGAAAATACACCAAGTATATGAATAGTGTATCCCTGGAGGAGAACAAGTAAATATGTTTGTGTTTTATTTTTGTGAGAGTTTGGGTCTATGTGGCACAAATTTACTCTTTTGGTTCAACCGGTTTTCTATCCTGCCTTGATATTGGCAATGTGTCTGGGACTAAGGTAATAAATTATGTGGAAATTGAAATATATACATGAAGCCTAAAAATTCATTATAGATCAAAAACATATGGCAGATCTCCACCCCACTATAAAGTCCCAGGATCATTTATTGAAATGTGGACCACTTGGTTCTCTGGTATTACTGCTTTGTATGTGTCAGATATCCATAACAAAGTTGAAATATACTTTTTTTTTTAAAAAAAGTAGAGGTTCTATAAAGTAGTGGTTAAGGGCATAGAATTTGAAGACTGATCATCTGGATTCAAATCCCATCTTATTTTCTTACTAGTTCCATGCCCTTGGGCAAATCATTGAACCTTTCTATGCCTCAGTTTCTTCAAATATAAAACAAAGGTGAGAGTATTAGTGCATATTTCAAAGCATTATTGTAAAGAGCAAATGAGTTAATATATGAAAAGCTTTTTAACCAAACCAAATTACTAGCACAATATAATTCTTTGTTGCTGCTTTTAATACTGCTACTACTATTAAATAATTGTAATTAAGTAGTGCTTCTATTTTTTCTATGTTCTTTTTTCAAATAAGAAATGAATATGGAAATTTTTTCTCAAGGGGAAATACTTGTGTTTATATGGCATTTTGGCATTCTTCAAATAAGTACATTATTAGCATACTTATTAATCTTTCATTTCTATCCTGTCAAAGTATTTTTACAATGTAATAAATAGATGCCTATCTGTGCTAACATTTGGGGCACACATCTTCATCTATGTCCATAAAAACTTTCAACACACACAAAGGTATTTCTTATCCTCTGGCACAATTAAAACAGTGTTGGATATGAGAGTCTATATGTAAATCTGATAAAGACACAGATTTAATGCATAGTGTACATCTCTTCTCTCTCTTTTTTAACTATATAAATTATGGAATAAAAACTAATATTTAAATCTAAAAAAGATAGTCTTTGATATGATTAGACTTAAACATTGAAAATTTGAGACATATGTAAGATTATATACACATGTACAGTGGACCCTTGAACAACACTGGTCTAAGCTGTGTGGGTCCACTTATACATGTGTTTTTTTCACTAAATGCCTGTGCTATTTTTAATCTGCCATTGGGAGTCAGTGGATGTGGAGAGCTGACTCTACACATTGATCTATGCCTTTTTATATAGAGGACTTGAGCATTTGTGGATTTTGGTATTTGTGAGTGGGTCCTAGAACCAATCCCTGGTGGTTACCAAGGGCCAACTTAAGTTTCCGGGGAGTTGATAGTTATACTTGGATTTTCGACCATACAAAGGTTGGTGCCCCTAACCCCTGCATAGTTCAAAGGTCAATTATATATATTTGTAATTATTTTTAATGTGAGTAATACTACACAGCATACTTTTTTTACAGAAGCAGTTTGAATTGCAATTCAGTAGAATGTTGGTGAGTGGTAGTAAATCTCCATTTCTTGGTAGTTGTTACTCATTCTAGCTCTCTTTTGTGAGGCGGGCATGTTATTTGAAGTGACATTAAAGAGATGAGAATTTAGGTTATGATATAAAACAGCGCTCTGTGATTATTTAGTCATATTTAAGTTTTACCTAAAGCTGGAAACCTCAGAGAACTCTAAACTGGATTGTCCTCACAGTATGTAAAAAATGACAAAAGTAGGTAATATAGCCAAGTCAGCCAACAAGAATGCTTTGTATTTCTTGATTCAGGATCATCATTACCTTTTAGTATGATTTGAATAGACACACCTGGAAGCTGGAGCTACCCAGTTTGTATCTCTTATTTATACCATTGTTAGTACTGCATACAAGTAGGAGATACAGTTATCTGCCTGGCTATCTGGTCCTTAAACTGCCATGGTCCTGATTCAGCTACTAAGTTACTTATCACTTTGAACAAATCATTTTAATTTTTTTACCCTTTACTTTTCTGGGATGCAATTTTAAACTAGGGATTCAAGCTCATCATGTTTTTTTTTTTAATATTCTTTCTAATAGGGCTCATGTTAGAGGCTTTTACATTTAACAGATTTTAACTTATCTTTCTGATTTGTCAATAGCTTTCCTCCTAATTTGCCATTTGTGTTTTAGAAGAACAAAATAATAAAACATGATTGAAAAATGTTCTTGCTTACAAATACTAATGTAATATGTATGACACTTTTAAATAGAAATCAATTGCTTGAAATCTCAAAGGCATAAAGAATAGTATTTAAATTTTTGAAATGACCTTTATTCTGCATTATGGACATGACCCACAGTACTCTGTGATTATTCTGATGCCCCAAATTTTAGTGTGAGTGGTATTACCATCTCTACAAATGTATTATTGTATGTATTAAAGTCTCATACATCACATGAAGAAATTTAAGCCTTTGGGTAAAACTACAACTTGAAAAACTAGAGTTTCTATTTTCAGGTCCTTCTATGGTGACGCAATGAGGATATTTTATTCTGTCACTAAAATTTCAAACTACTTCAATGAATTAAATTTGGTATCATTTTGTTAATATGTTTTGTAATACTATTTTCATTGTAACAAAAACATTTATTTTTATTTCAAAACATTTTTTAAAAAGTTAAATGCCGTGAAAAGAGTATACAATTCTTTCAAATAATGATACTGATAGCAAATATATTTCACTGTCAATCAATATGTAGGCATGTTGTTTAATAATTTAGAGGGAAATAACAGTATCTCTAATAAAAGTATAAGACTCCCAGAAGAAAACATAGGCAGTGAAGTCTTTGACATAGGTCTTAGCAGTTTTTTTACATATGCCTTCTCAGGCAAAGGAAATAAAAGGAAATATAAACAAATGGATCATCAAATGAAAAAGTTTTTGCACAGGAAAAGAAAACATCAACAACAACAACAACAAAACAACATACTGAGGGAGAGAAAATATTTGTAAATGATACATATGATAAAGGACTGATATGCGAAATATATAAAGAACACATACAACTAAACATCAAAAAACAAACAATTCAGTTGAAACATGGACAAAGGACTTAAATAGACATTTCTCCAAAGAAGACCTACAGATAGCCAAGAGACATAAAAAGATGTTCAATGTCACTAATCGTCAGGGAAATGCAAATCAAAACCACAACAAGATATGACCTCACACCTGTCAGAATGGCTATTATCAAAAAGACAACAAACAACAAGTATTGGTGAGGATGTTGAGCAAAGGTAACCCTCATTCACTGTTGGTAGGAATACAGATTGGTGCAGCCACTATAGAAAAGAATATTGAGCCCTGGCTGGTGTAGCTCAGTGGATTGAGTGTGGGCCTATAAACCCAAGGGTCACCTGTTCAATTCCCAGTCAGGGCACATTCCTGGGTTGTGGGCCAGGTCCCCAGTTGGGGGTGCATGAGGGGCAACCACACACTGATGTTTCCCTCTCCCTGTCTTTCTCCTTCCTTTCCCCTCTCTCTAGACAATAAATAAATAAAATCTTTTTTTTAAAGATATTGAGGTTCTCCAAAAGTTAAAAATAGTACTACCATATGACCCAGCAATTCCACCTCTTGGTATTTATCCAAACAAAATGGGAAACACTAATTTGGAGAGATATATGCACCCTTATGTTCATTACAGCATTGTTTACGATAGCCAAGACATGGAAGCAACCTAGGTGCCCATCAACAGATGAGTGGATAAAGAAACTGTTGTATATATATTCAATGGAATATTACTCAACCATAAAAATAATGAAAGCTTGCCATTTGCAGCAACATGGATCAACCTAGAGGGTATTATGCTAAGTAAAATAAGTCAGAGAAAGATAAATACCCTATTATTTCACTTACATGTGGAGTCAAAAACAAAACAAAACAGGAATGGATTCATAAATACAGAGAAAAAACTGTTGGTTGCCAGGGTTGGGAGGATGGACAAGAAAAGTGAAGGGAGTTAAAGAGGTACCAACTTCCAGTTATAAAATAAGTCATAGTGACATAATGTGCAGCATTGGAAATACAGTCAACAATATGTTGATAATTGTATACAGGGAAAGATGGCTGCTAAACCTATGGTGATCATTTTGTAAGGTATATAAATGTCAAATCACTGTTATACATGTGCAAGTAATATAGTATGTCAACTCTAATTTTAAAATAAATTAATATATTTAAGTTGGGATCTCTAGTCCATCTATCATCTGAGCCATGCAAATTCACATACCATAATATTTTTCTAAAATTGACATCACCAACATATATGAATTATGAATATTATTAAAGAAAATCTCATGTGTTGCAATTCAATTTTTAATTGAGAACAGTTTGAACTTTGAAAGAGGAAACTCATTATATGTTGGGAGAAGAAACCATGGTGATTTGACTTAAAGAATGGAGGAAGTAAGGAAATGAATTCACTGTACACATGACCACTAGCAATAATTTGAAGAAAATATTGTTTGTTGGCTGATTTGTTGGTTTTAATGATTATAATCTTTTTAGTATACTGAAAAACTGAACTAGAAAGAAATTGATAAAGACAAATACAAGTCTTATAAGAGAGAGCCAGCTTAGTGTTAGCCAAGTCAAGAGATATGATTGACATCAAATAGCAATTCACTTTTCTCTGAAAAAAGGGGGAGGTATATTAAAATAAAGATAAACTTTAAGAGAGTACAAAGGAAAACTGAAGGAATTCACATCTTATGACCTCTGTCTTCCCATTAAAGTTGAAGACAAATTCATTTATTACCTGTGATCTAGTAATGGATAAAGGCATAGATGGAGACTTTGGAAGCTCAGAAATAAGTGAATATTTGGTGAAGTATTTGGAACATAAGGCCTGTTCACATAAGCCGGCATTATGTTGTTCCAAATTGCCTTCAGTCTCGGCATTTAATACATTGTGAACATGGTCTGAATTGGACTGAATTGGTCTACTTTTATGTAGATATAACTTCAGTTCTGCACATCTTGTATTTCTTTTAATGTTTCTGTATAGTTCCTGCTTCTCCCCCAAATTTTAATCATGTTTCTAATACACAAGCAGATTTCCATTAGACATTCAGTTTTTCTCCTAGAATAATACCTTTAAGTTTAGAATTGCACTGTCAAATATGGGAACCACTAGCTACATGTGGCTATTTAACTTTAAAGTTACAGAAAATTAACAATGTAGTTCCTCAGGTGCACTAACCACATTTTAAATGCTCAGTAGCCATATGTAGCCTGTGATCACCAAATTTAATAGAGTAAATGTATTTCTATAATTGGCATGGTCTAGAATCATGCCATTTCTACTTGGGTAATTTTTGTTGAAATGAAATAAAGATGATCTGTTTAAAACATGTTTATTTGTGATTCAAAATTGAGTACATTCCTGACAAAGTGATTTCCTATCCCCATGTTATTCCCAAGCCCATAGATGAAGTTAATATATGCTCCAAAGAAACTAGAAAATTCAACTTCAGGACAAAGCTGTAGCCTTTGACTTCTTGCCTTCTACTACCAATTCAACCCTAATCCTAACTTTGCGGTGGGGGAATTTAAGTAATTTATCATCATCTTTCCTTTTTTACTCATATCTGATCTTATTCCCCAGCTTGAATAAATGAGCCTCTACATTTTTCTCAAGGCTTCAGCTATACCTTTCATACTCCATACTGGTTAACAAACCCAGGAAGCTTTGGCTTTCTATTTTCTTACCTAGGAAGTGTCACAATGTTGCAGGAAAATACCGCAAGATTTTTTTGTTTGTTTTTTGTTTTGCTTTGTTTTTTCCAGCTAATGACTTGGCTTTGTTCCAATTCTGTCACAAACAAGTCATTTGAATCTTTTGATATTTGGCTTCCACATTTATTGAATTGAGTTTTAAAAATCCATCTTTAAATCTAAAGTGAGAAAATACATTTAAAGTAAAGCTACGAAATTATTATCATCATACAATTCCAAACATACATGGTGCTGCCTATGGAAAAACTTATATTATCTATAAGTGTGTTAACTAAGTTCTCACAAAAGTCCCTCAAAGCAGGCACTCATTAACATGTTTTCTTTTCTTTTTTTAAAAAAATTACGGTAGTATTGCCTCAGTGATTAAGACAACTTTATCAGTATATGTTAAGATAGATATTATAACTGATAAGCCCCAAAACTCAATGATTAATACAATAAATATTTCTCATACAATGATTAAATATGGATATTCGAGGATGGCTTTCAACCTGGTGATGCACGAGGCCAAATTTCTTCCATCTGGTGGCTCCACAGAGAGATTAGGGCCTTGGAGATACCTGCTTATAACAGAAAATGAGAACAAAATATAGAAAGAAGATAAACATCACTTTTGCTCACATGCCACTCAGCTAAATACAGAGGATGCTGGAAAATGTAGGAAGGCAGTCATTTCTCAGAGGAGTAATCAGCTCTTCACTATGGAAGAGGAGTGAGAATCTAGTATCTCCTCATTATGCAACTGTTAACTTATGTAAACTTCACTTTACTACTTTCTATAATGAGTTAAGTAACCCTGTTTCAAGTATTAAATGAATTTAAACTATTAAGTTCAGGGCTCAAATATAATAAGCACTCAATAAATAGTAGCTCATTAATTCATAACCATCCTTTTTAACAAGCTACAAAATATTCTGGTCTTTGCAAGATTGGGGCTTCATTTGATTCTGGCAATATCTTTATCTATTTCAACAACCAGCCTAATTTAGGAGGACTCTATCATGGCTGCTAGACTTCTGCAGTGCTGAACACCTGCCTGCTCATGGTCCTTGAATGTTACTTTGCTTTTAATTACACATCACTGTGCTATGCTTAGTTATTGGAATTTCCCTGTTTTTTAATTTTGTTTATTTTCTTTTTATCTTGGGTTCCTGATGCCAACTACATGTTTTTTTCTCACTTACTGAAAATTGTGATTTTTCCCATAAGTGGATGTTTTCTCTGTGCCTGAAATAAAGGACACATCTCGATCCGCAGCCTCATCCAAATTGCAGGTTTATTTTCAGGCTTTTTTGAGATTGGTCCATGCTGTATGTGTACCACTAAAGACAGGCCCTTGAGAAGTGAACAACCAAATAACTAAAAGGAAGCAGACAATATGGGCAGAAAAATGCTATGTGTAGAAACCGAAATCCATTTTTTTGTATTTCTATTTGTTTATCTTCCTTCAACATGAATCTGTGTGTATGTGTGTGCATGTTGTATAAGGAGTGTGTGGACATGTTGTATAAGGTGTGTGTGTGTGTGCATTAGTTTTGGGTTATATGGTGAGAAGGAAGAATTTTATATAATGTAAGCCATTTCTATCTTTAGTTGGTCTGTGATAAGGAAGAGCAGTTAGTGAGGAGGGTTGCAGTGGCAAAGGTCAAGGTGAATATTACTCTTACTGACCCAGTGATTTTTGCGGAAAAAAAGCAGGATTTACACTTATCTTCCAGAGTCTTAAATATTGTATGTGTTCAAGAAACATAGTGTATTAATATTTCAAAAAGGAAGTATCAATTAGAACACATTACAAAATTATGTTAGACTAAGACGTGAAACTGTTAAAAGTAACAGAGAAGCGTCAGAAACTGTTAAAAGTAACAGAGAAGCGTCAGAAGAATTTCAGTCTTCTTAACCTTCTAAGGAATATTAAATGATGGGTTTTGTTAGAGAAAGATTAGGAAGAGCATTTCCTTTCTTTCTTTTTTTAGGAGGAGCATTTACTTCAGGGACAACTATGCCTTAGGGACCACCTCATCCCCAAAGTGAGAAAGACGGAATGATACCTTCTGACCTCAAATGGAATCATAGTAGCTTCACAGAGTTTATCTGAGAATATTTTTAGCAGGTCTATTTGGAAAGAATAGTGTTGTGAATTCCTTCCCTCCCAAAGGAAAGGGGTGTGGTATTACTTCCAATTCCCAAGTCAAGAAAGAGGCTTTCATGAGATGCCACAGCTAGCTTACTGTGCATCCCCATAAATTACATGGGCACTAGGAACTGGTATTTAACTCATACCAGTATCAAGACAGAGCTGTCTGTGTAGCAAATAGATTTCACTCCATGTGTTTATTTGAGTAAAAATTGTACAACTATTTTCTGTGCCCCAGATGTGGACTATGAACCAGAGAAAGTAAGACTATGGTTTTCTTGGATTTTGTTCAATGAAACCCCTGAAAGTGTTAGTTAGGCCATAGAATAAATAATCTGGGAGATGTTCCAGATGTTTACATCCCGGAGAATGAAAGGGCAACCCAGGAGAATAGAATGCCTTGATTTTCCCCATTGATGAAAAAGCATGTGAGATATATCCTCATAATTAGGGGAGTCCAAAAGGAACTCATGAGAGTGCTTGTGTTAGATACTTATTGTCACAATAATCCTGAATATTAACTAAAAAACCCTCATCCACATACAATAATAAGTTTATGGTTCATGCCTCTAGGGTTGTCCTCTTAGATGTCTCTACCAATCTGTGTTTGGCTCATATACACACTTAGGGATGATTGACTCTCAACTTTGACTATGATGCTTTTGGCTGGAACAATGGAGATGATGTGTACATCTTCTTCTGTCACAAGCCAGCACAAGCATGTTCTCTTTGCAATGGCAGAGGTGCAGAGGGGAGGGCAAGCCCATTTACAGCAGCATGTTTTAGGCTGCTGCTTATATCATAACTGTTCACATTGCACTGGCCAAAACAAGTTATGTGGCCATCCCCAGAGTCAGACTGAAGGAGCATTATAAAGTTTCTGGGAAAATAGGATGAACAAGAGAGGGATGAAGACTTGGCAGCATTTTTTGAAATTAGTCCATTACAGTGCCCATGAAAAAAAACAAAGATTCAATCAACTAACAGATCCAAAGAGTGCTAGAGTTAAATCACCGTGCCACTACCAAGCAAATGAGAACTTGCCAACTCAGTCTACCTCTTCTCTTTCCCTGATATTTGATCACAGTGTAATCATCTGTTGTGATCAGTGAGGTGGAGGAAGAACATTAGAAAGTCTAGATGATAATAAAGTCAGCTTCCCTCTGAAGTGGGACCAATATTAGGTACGTGAGGAGACTAAGTTATAGAGCAAGTTGAAATATTTTAAAAATCATTTTATGACACTAGATATCTTAGTGAATTGAGAATATATTTTAGAACTAAAAGGAACAGTTGAGTATTTATTACCTTAGTGTGACTAGAGAAGCTGTGGGGCTGCCTTGAATTTTCATCCTAAGCCTGGTGAAGAACTATCCTGACTCAGTAAATATAGAGAGACAGTAAGAGACAAAACTGAAGTTACTTTATAATTAAGTTCCATCAACAATTCTTAAGTAATTACATTACTTCCATAAATAGTGTACAATAGTGGTTGAGAGTTAGAAATCAAGAGCCAAATTGTAGTTTGTGGATTCAAATTTCAGCTCTGTTTCTTGGCGACTTAAACATATTTCTTTTTTCTTAATGTAATTAATTTTTGTCTTACACATATGCTTCATTTTTCTTACCTTGAAAATTGGGATCGTATTTTTACCATCCTCAAAGCATTGTTGCAAGGATTGATTAATACATTTAAAGCATTTCAAACAGTGCCTGGTACACAGTAAATACTTGGTAACTATTACTATATTGTACTATTTTTGCTTAAAAGTAAACTTTTCTACAATGATATGTGAACTAGAGTAATCTACTTGGAAACCACACTGGGACATGATATATGCATAGCCTGCAAAAGTGTATCAATTACACAGTACTTGGTGAGAAAATCATTTGGTTACTCTTTTGCACAAGTACTGTAGGCAATCCATTCTTTCCAAACCCAGATTCTCCTTTTACCAGGCTCACCTTGGCATGGTTTTCCCTTGGGAATTTTCTTGGACTTTTTACCACTAGTGACATTTCTCTGGGTTGTCATGTGTAAGTCCTTCATTCAGTTAGTATGCATTTATTGTCTATTAGTGAGCCTTTAGTATACAAAGTGATGTGTCTAACATCCAGAAGGCAACTATGAAAAAATACTTTCAGATATTTGACTTTTTAAAAATTATTTTCAATTGCAGTTAACATTCAATATTATGTTAGTCTTAGGTGTACATCATAGTGGTTAGACATTTATATAACAACAATAGGTTTAGTACCCTCCTGGCACCATGCATATATAACTCTGAAGACAGATCATTTTATTAGTTTCTTTAGAAAATAGAAGACCTAGATTGCAATATAAGATATAAAGTCATAAATTTAGGGCTAGAAGGAAACTTTAAGATTGTTTATTCAACTCCTCTACTTTATAGATGACAAAATGAAGGCTAAAATGCAAACAATTATGTGTCCAGATTTTCAGACTATTTTTAGAGTCAGAACTGTAAGTAATATCCTCATACAAGCCACTGCTCCTTCAATACTTCATACCTTCCCACATGAGCATGAGTTCAACAGGGGAAAGAAGAATTTGGATAAAATAGGTAATCAGGCGTTAATGTCAAAAAGTAGAGTGCAGATATCCACAGCATGTAATAGAAACCAATTTTCTTTATTCTTTATTTATTTTTATTTTTTATTATAAATAATAGTATTGTGAACATGGGTGTACAAATATCTCTTTGAACCCCCGCTTTGAATTCTTTTGCATATCTACCTAGGAGTGGAATTCCTAAATCATATGTTAACCCAACTTTTATTGTTTCAGAGGAAACCAATTTTTAAATTGAAGACTGATTATGGTGATAGAATCTTAAATGGTCTTTTGCTCAAAAATGTGATAGGAAATGGACAGGAGGCATGCTGGGGATGAGAAACCTCTTATACACCCTTGCTTTAAGATAAAAAGACTATTGAGAATTTTTTTCAATCACACTCCTCTTTTCACCTGACATAATACCACTCAGAGTAGTATCATTGTCTTTGTCAGTGTCGTGCTTCAGAGTCATCTGTAGGGCTGGTTATAAAACACAACTCCCCGAATCTGGATCTCGCCTCCAGAGACTGTGATAAGCGGACTGCAGGGAGAGGGTGGGGAGAGCAGTGCTGGGGCTGAGACCCTATTCTAACAAGTTCTCAGGTGATTCTAATGCAGTATGTCAGGGATAAAACTCTGAGAATCACTGACCTATGTAAAGAGTAGTAAATAGTAATATAACAAATATGGATGAGACTGTGTGTTCTGCTAAAATTTCACACATTGCATGTGCATATGTACTACATGTAGCATAAAATAATATCTTCTTGATAGAAGCAAAGAGAATCAAATGGCTTCTACAATGTGATATAAGATTTGTGTATATATTTCATCTTGACAGTGCATATGACTGATTACTTTAGAGATGTTACTACACCACTTGGATGTCTGAAGAGATTTATTTCAGAAGTGTCTTGGCTCTAGCTTCTTAGCTGCTATAAACTGCTCTAAGATCTGCTTTAACCTAAAGAACTCTTCATTTATTTTATTTCAACAAGAACTGCTCAATAAGCCCCTTTTAAAGCAATCTCTCCTCTCTTTGCATGTCTTCTCTTCCCTCACAATCTGTCTGTGTATCAGTACAATCTTATAATCCTTACACGGGATTATGGATTCTGGTGCTATGAATATAAAGTATGTGGTTCCACATTGATTTCCAACTTTCCACTGACACATTTGTACTAAAATACCTCATGCTCTTGGGTTGGTATGACTAGTAAGCAGTATCATTTATACATTGGCTTATGTAACCAAGGTTACTAGTAGTACAGAAAACTAAAACACTATGATAAGAACTAATAAAATTACAAAATATTGGCTTAATTAAACAAAACATCTAAGAGGGTTAAAATACAATGGAAATTAAAATCATACATATAAATATCTTTCAAATAAAAAGATGTAGTTTGTAAGACTTCTGGTCTAGATGAAGGCATAGGCAAACATGCTTCACCTCCTTGTGCAGCCACAGAAAAAATTACAACTAGACGTCAAAACAAATAACACCCACAATCGTCAGAAAATCGAGCTGTATGGAAGTCTGGCAACCATGGATTTAAAGAAGCCACATTCATTCAGACTGGAAGGAGGGGCAGAGATGTGTAGACAGGCAGAGAGGTGTGGGGATGAGGTGTGGTGTGAAGAGGGGCGGCTGTGGCAGAATGGGTGGGCCCACATTCATATGTGGTAAATAAAAATCAGGAGGGATACATTGGGAGCGAGCAATCCCAGTCCCAGGGCAGACGGCATAGCCCAGGGATCCAGCACCAGGAAAATAAATCCTCATAACTTCTGAAAAAAAAAAAAAAACAAGCAGTGGAGGTTGGGGTGGTGGAAGACCTGCCAGATTTTCAGGAGACTCTGCTTAAAGGGCCTGAATGGACTTATAACATCTGCAGACCCACACCCTCTGGGATTCACAACCAGGGCAACAGCTGGTAGGGCATCACTCGCATACAGGGAGTAAGTGAAGTGCCTGGAAAAAGAGCAAGTGCCAGGCAAATAAATGTCCAGAAGCCAGGCAGCTTCACTGTCCCCCTCAGAGCCCTCACCCCACAGAGAGCCACAAAGTGGTGCAGCGGGTTGCCCCACCCTGGAGATTACCTAAGGCTGTGTCCCACAGAATTTACAGGTGCCTGCGCCACACTACTACGACAGGGACTCAAAGCGGCTCTACCTAAACACAGAAACAAACACAGGGAGTGTGCCAAATTGAGGAGACAAAGAAATACAGCCCAAATGAAAGAACAAAACAAAACCCCGGAAAAAGAACTAAACAAAATGGATATAACCAATCTATCAGATGCAGAGTTCAAAACACTGGTGATCTGTATGCTCAAAGAACTCACTGAGTATGACAACAACATAAAAAAGACCCAGCAGAAATGAAGGTTACACTAAGTGAAATAAAGAAAACTCTACAGGGATCCAACAATGGACAGGATGAACCCAGGATTCAAATCAATGATTTGGAACAGAAGGAAGAAATAAACATTCAACCAGAATAGCAAGAAGAAAAAAGAATTTTAAAAAATGAGGATATTATAAGGAGACTCTGGGATATCTCCAAATGTACTAACATCTAAATCATAGGTATGCCAGAAGAAGAGGAAGAGCAAGAAATTTAAAACTTATTTGAAAAAATAATGAAAGAAAACTTCCCTAATTTGATGAAGGAAATACACATACAAGTCCAGGAAGCACAGAGAGTTCCAAACAAGTTGGAACCAAAGAGGCCCACACCAAGACACATCATAATTAAAGTGCCAAAGGTTAAACATAAAGAGAGAATCTTAAAAGCAGCAAGAGGAAAGCAGAGAGTAACCTACAAAGGAGTTCCCATAAAACTGTCAGCTGATTTCTCCAAAGAGACCTTACAGGCAAGAAGGGCCTGCCAAAAAGTATTCAAAGTCATGAAAGGCAAGGACCTACAACCTAGATTACTCTATCCAGCAAAGCTATCATTTATATTTTTTATATATTTTTTAATTTTTATTGTTATTCAATTACAATTGTCTGCATTTTTCTCCCCATTCTTCCACCCCACCCCAGCCAAACCCACCTCCCTCCCCCACCTCCACCCTCCCCCTTGATTTTGTCCATGTGTCCTTTATAGTAACTCTGGTAAACCCCTCTCCCCACTGTCCCTCCAGCAAAGCTATCATTTAGATGGAAGTGCAGATAAAGTGCTTCCCAGACAAGGTAAAGGTAAAGTAGTTCATCATCTCCAAGCCATTATTACACAAAATGTTAAACGGACTTATTTAAGAAAAAGAAGAAGATCAAAGCTATGAACATTAAAATGGCAATAAATTCACAACTATGAACAACTGAATCTAAAAACACAAACTAAGCCAACAACCAGAACAGGAACAGAATCATAGATGAATCATAGGTAATCCATAGGTATGGAGATCATTTGGAGGGCTATCAGCTGGGAGGAGGAAGGGGGAGAATGGGACGAAAGGTGGGGGGATTAAGAAGTACTAATTGATGGGGCAGAGGGATAGGGAGAAAATGCAGACAATTGTAACTGAATAAAAATTTAAAAATTAAAAAAAAGAAGTACTAATTGGTAGGTACAAAATAGACAGGGGGACATTAAGAACAGTGTAAGAAATGGAGAAGCCAAAGCTCTTATACATACAACCCATGGTCATGAACTAAGGGGGAATTGTTGGAGGGAATGTGGGTACCAGGCAGAGGGGGTCCAAGGGGAAAAATTGGGACAAGTGTCATAGCATAATCGATAAAATATAGTTTTTAAAAAGAAAGAAATATATCAAACAAATCCCAACTGAGGCACATTTCCAAAAAATGCCTGACCAAGAATAAAGTCTGAGAAACTATTCTAGCCATGAGGAGCCTAAGAAGGCATGGCTAATAAATTTATTGTGGTGTCCTGGGTGGGATCCTGGACCAAAAGAGGGACATGAATTAAAAACTAAGGAAATTTGAATAAAATATGGACTTTAGTTAATATAAAAGAGATAGGATTATAGGCTATCTTTTATAATCTGTACATAGTAATATATTGATGAAACCAAAAAGAGTGAAATTCATTAGGGATTAATTTAAAATTTATCAAAGAATTCTAAAGTATATACACATACAATCTTTCAGATATCTAGTTTAACAAGATGTCATATTAAAATATACTTCAATGAGTCTTTAAATTGGATGGGTTTTAATGTCCCTTTCAATTGTGCAAGTCTAAGATTTTTTGATTTATGGCTTCTATTTAATTTAAAGGTTAATACAACAGGCTTATTTCATAGAATGTCGTGTCAAAACAAATGAGGCAATCTTGCATGACTGGAGCTCTTTATCCATAAACAGCAATATAAAAAAATTCCAGAGATCTGCTGTACAACATTGTGCTTATAATTAATAATGCTGTATGAACACTTAAATTTTTGTTAAGGATAGATCTCATGTTATATGTTTCTTACATCCTTCTGCCCCCAGGGGGAAAAAAAAGCAAGGCAATAGTTTTAATCTGCTTTGACTGGGCAAACATATATCAGGTCTGTGTTTATTTAAGAAACCCGAACTTCTAGAAAGAAGGTGACAAACCATGAAGAATCTAGTGTAGTGGCCAGAATGAAAAGAGAATTTTGAAGCTACCATTTTTGCAGAAAGGTTGAGGACATAGAAATATGTAACCTTAGAGAAAGCCTGGTCCTGTGTGTGTGTGTACAGTTGAGTTTGTGCACATGCCTCTAGGTGACAGGCAGGTATGCAAGACATTACGCATTTTCAATTATTATGAAAGGAGCATCAAACACATTCAAGAGATTTTCCTGAGGATCTATGTGACGGAACAGCTGGGAGGAATAAGGGGTCACAGCAGTTCAATTAATAAAATTATTTCTGCACAACATACAGAATTTTCAAGCAATTAAAGATGTCATTAATAAAACTGACTTCCTTGTGAAGACACGATGGGGATTTACCCATTTTTGTTCCCAAAAGATTTTCATAGGTGTATAGATAGGGGAGATAAGGCAGTTGAAACTGATGTCTGCACATCAATCCAGTATCCTAAAGCTTTACATATTCAGAGAAAGTAGACTAAAAATATCCACTCATCAGCAAAAGAAAACCAGGGAGATCACCTGCCTCTGATTAGCCTTTGGATGGAATAAAATAAAATAGCCCGAAAAATCAGAAGCACAGGCCTGTCTCACATATCTGTCTGTTTCGATTTTACTTTTCTGCGGGCTCTAGAGAATTCCAGTTTGAGAAATTAACATGGAAAGTGATGCCTGGTTACAAATTCCATGCAACCTCTGGGGTGAGACAATTCAATGTGACTGCCACCATCAAGCAAGAATTACCAGAAGGGACATTCTTAAGAGAAATTCTTAGACAGAGAGACAGAGAGACCAAGAGAGAGACTATCACAGAAAATACTTCCAGATATACACCTGAAGATGAAAATTAAACCAGATAGAAAAAACAGCTAAGTCAGAAGGACTAATGAACAAAGACATTAGTAAACATATTGGTGAGTTTAAACAAATAACATAAAAGGTGAACATAAATAACAGATAATGCTTTGTAATGTGAAATAAGAGTTACTGAAGTAAATTTTTAAGAAGTAATTTTATTGTTTCAGAGAAACATAGTGATGTTAAATTTAACATTTGTGAAGTCAAATATAGATATTAAAATTGCATGTTTTCCAGTGAAATAACATATGTAGAATACACAGTACACTAAAGAGAATAATATATCTTAAAACTCTTGAAATAAATGAAGGCAAGAAAGAAGAAAAACCCCATAAAATTAAACAAATGGAGTTCAAATTATTTAATATATCAATAATCAATATAAAGGCAAATAGCTTTGTCTTAATATAAAATAGATATGTATATATAGATAGATATGTTGATTTATAGATATGTATATATGGATAATATGTCTCTCATGTATATTACATGTAATATATAGAACTATTGTTTTAATTTCTAGCAATTTGCTTCCTTGTGTTTTAAGTGTTTGTCTTAAATAGTGCCTCAATCATTACAAAATATACATTAAGACCAAAACATCTCTAGACTGTATCAAAATATAGTAATAATAATTTTAGTTTCTTAGTATAATAAAAAATATTCAACCACTATACACCAAATAACTTTGTGTTGTTATGTCTCACAATATGTAGAGCAAAAATTATTAGTGTTTCAAAGAGAGACAACTGCACAATTAGAGTAGGAGTGTTTTCAAATTCTTCTCAAATAAAAAAAATTGAAACAATTTTTAAAATTATGGATATAGAGTATGTTGAGATATAACAAAATTAACAAGCTTATTAAAAGTTACCTTATGCTTATATTTAAACAGAAAACCATAATCTACATTATATAAATCAAGACTTAGAAAAATAAAAATTTTATCAGATAGACTAATTCTATAATGAAAGTACAATTTAGTGAACAATTACAAAAAGATTACTAATAAATTGTATATATTAAAACTAGGAAAATACAACTTTAGGGGTTGAAGAAATCAAAATTATAATTAGAAAATTACTGGGAACTGAATTCAGATAAAACCATTGAAGATAAAAAATTTTGTTTAACATTACTTAGAACACAATTAAAATACAGGAAAGATGGTTGAAAACTAATTTTCCAATTATTCAATATATAAAGTAAGATAAAAACAAAACCAAAAACATCTAAATGGTATTAGAAATTAAACAATAGGCACAACTAGAGATAAAACAGATTAAAGAGACTATCAACAGTAACTTTTTACCAATATGTGTGAAAACAGTAAAATTTATAATTTTTTACACATATACAGAGACACGTGGTATATTATTTTTAAATTATAAAATCTAAAATATATACCATGTATGCTTGCACAATGACATGGAAAAACTGGAAATATTTTTATGACTTTCTGTGGACTGTGGGATTTTGAATAATTTTTCAATATTTTTCTTTATCCACTTTTCTCTGGAGTCTAAATGTCCTAGAAGGTTTAACATAAAGCTGATGATTTATTTAAGCACAGTAGAATTCCTATCACTCTTGTATCAATTTTGGAATGAGTGCAACCATTTCTGATTATATTTACAAGTATTCTTTGTCAATATGCTCTTTGTGGGTAGTTCTGTAAAGAGTGGGTTGCTTGGTTAGAACATGGGAATATAAGGGGACTAAAGGGTAATTAAAAAATAAAATAAAAATTTTTTTAAAAGAACATGGTAGTGGTGGCCTGGCCAATTCAAAGATAATGTCTTGATTAACTTACAGATTCTTCTGACAAATTCTGGAATTAGTTTTGCTGCAGTTTGAGTAAGTGAATCCCAAGAAATGCTTTATTTTTTAAAATATTTTATGTATTTATTTGTATACAGAGGGGAAGGGAGGGAGAAAGAGAGGGAGAGAAACATCAATGTTTGGTTGCCTTTTGCACGCCCTAAACCGGGGAACCTGGCCTGTAACCCAGGCATGTGCCCTGACTGGGAATTGAACCTGTGACCCTTTGGTTTGCAGGCCAGCACTCAACCCACTGAACCAAACCAGCCAGGGCCCAAGAAATACTTTAAAATAATAATTGCAAACATTCATTGGTGTATCAACAGTAACAATCATTATTGTTGATATCCCTCCATTGAATAGTTGTAAATCTTAGGGGAAATTTCAATGGATTTAAAACCCTTTTGAAATTGCACTACATATCACCTTTTCTAATCAAATCAGATTTTGTTCAGAGTAGTTTCATTGCCTGCAGTTGTCCCCCTGATGTTTAAAACCATTCAACAGACTAAACTTGACCATCCCCTGAGATATTGTATAAAAGGCTGAGGAAAGATGATTTACTAACACAGGTATTTCTCTGTATTCTGAGATATAACATTCTATGAACAGAAATTCTCAGTAGTGGAATGATTTTTAAAAATGCAAAATTCTTATATTTTAAGTAAATTATATTCTTCACTAAGCACCATCAAATGCATTGCCTCAAACCTAAAATGTCTAAAGTCAACCCCCCTTGTCCTATCCACAAAATCTGCTCCCTCAGAGGGTGGCAACTGCATCTAGGGCTTTCTGGGAGTGCAATCTGTACAGTATGTGTAAAGCTCCACTGTCCTGATTTTGACATTTTCAGTAATTTTTGAACAAAATAGCCTGCATTTTCATTTTATCATGAGCTCCATAGATCATACACCCAGCTGATTGACTGCATCTTCCAATTCCTTTGTAAAAAAACTTTGAGTCATACCCCATATTCAAACTATCAATACTTCCTACTTTTTACCATCAGGTTATCCACTTCTCATCAATTCGCTAGTACCACCCAAGTTCAAGCCACCAGCACGCACCCAGAGCCTCCCCAATCTCCCCATCTTCTTTCTTGGCCCTCTCCCCAGAGTCTCTTCTCAGTAGACCAATTGAGGTGATCTTTATAAATGATAACTCAAGTCATATAACTCCTTTGTTCAAATTCTTCCAAGTACCTGTTGTTTCACTTTGCTAAAGGCCTAAATCCTTATGTGACCTACAAGATTCTGCATGATCTGGCTTCCTGAATTCTCTCCTTTTCTCTTCACATCCCTTTCTTGTCCACTCAACTTTATCAACATCCATATACTTCCCATTCCTGCAGTCTCCCAGCTATGGACCTTAGAACGCTGTACATAGTTTGTGTTTCTCTGCTGACATTCATTACCTGTTAAAATATATGTACACACATTTTTTTTTCTTTAGGTTTCCTAAAAATATTTAACAGCTGCTTCTAAGTCCTTGTTCGATAATTCCAATATCTGGACCAACTTAGGGTTTGTTTATTGACTATTTTTTTCTTGTGTATAGATCACATTTTTCTGTTTACATGAAAGAATACTAGATATGTATGGTATGTGATAAAGACTCTGAATTCTGTTCCCCTGAATAGTGATTTTTCATTCTAGCAGGCAGATAACTTGGAGGGACTCAAGCCCCTAATCTGTCTCCCCTGTGAGATGCAAAAGATGGAATCACCGCTCAGGTTCTTCAGTTTTCAGCTGGTGAGATTTTGTTGAGCCTCTTGGGGTCCTTACCATGCTTTATGAATCCCTCACTTTCAGGATTACTAATTGTCTGTCTGCTCTGCTTTCCTGAAATCTATCCTCAGCAGCTCTTGGTGTCCCTATACTGTATGGAGATTTAGGCATACTAACAAGGCAAAAAGATGTAAACTCACAAATTTCACCAAGTGAGGTTATGTTCTTTCAAGGGTAGATTTCTGTCCATATTCTACCTGCTGTTCCTTCTTCTATGCCTTGAAGTTAGTATTATTTTACATTTTGTCCAGATTTTATAATTGTTATCTGTGCCAAGTTTATCTGACCAAGAAACTAGCTACATGTATTCAGACAAATTACAATATTTATTCTCACTGTGATTTATATACTTCAGCTGTTAGATGCAGATAATAATAGGGTTAGTTTGACGACTAAATATGTTATATATGTGTGAGGTTTGTACTTCATCAATTTAGCTAACCTGGAACTATGTTTCTTAGACTTCCCTTTCCTTAGTGCAGATAGCTTGCATGAGAATTGGAAAGTGAAAGTGAAGTATACAGTTTTTGCCCTTGGAAACACGTTGCAAGACACCAGTCCTTGTCACAGCTGACACAGGTTGTCACTGATGTGCTAGGTCACCTTGTTTGTGAGCCCACAAGTCTTACAGCTCCCACTTGGTCTTCTGCTTCAGCTTCTACATCTTTTTTGCAACTGTCTCTGTAGCTCTGGAGAAAAAGGCACTAACAGGAGGAAGATTTGAGATTTAAAAGAATGTGAATAGGAAATCCAAAACAATATGGTTAATAATTCTCATTTTTCAGGCCCTGGCTGGTGTGGCTCAGTAGATTGAGTGCTGGCCTGCAAACCAGAGGGTGGCTGGTTCGATTCCCAGTGATGGCATGTGCCCAGGTTTTAGCCAGGTCCCCAGTAGTGGGCGCATGAGAGGCAACCACACATTGATGTTTCTCTCCCTCTCTTTCTCTGCCCCTTCCCCTCTCTAAAATAAATAAACAAAATCTTTAAAAAATAATTCTCATTATTCAGTTGGACATTCCAGAAATAAATCAATCAGTACTTCAGATGTTACCTGTTGATAGGGTTTTTTTGAGAAGCAGGCTCTGAGATGGAATTTACATCTCAATACATTAGTTGGAGAATGCCCTTGGGTACATCTGTGGAAGAAAGAAGAAAGAAGCAGGATGAGGAAGATGGAGAAGTCAAACTGCATGGTGGGCCCAAACAATAGCGTCTGCTGACTGCCAGGAAGAACTCTGCAACTAAATGGTTCTGTCAATCATTGTGCATTGAGTACCCTCAGCACCAACTTTGATTAATCAGTCATTCCATGACAGTCTGTCTAGGGAGGGCATGACCTTGGGCATGGGGATGCATTCGCTTAGTACTCCCCAAAGGTAGGACAACAAACCTTTATTGAAAAATCCGGACTGTCCACCCCATGTCCAGTGCAGTGTACCATAAAGACATTGAAAGAAAAATTGGGGTAAAATTGTGAATCCATTGTCCAAGAAATGCAACTTGTGACTAACAAAACTGATTGTGTTAGTGAAAGACAAATAAACTAGATATCACTTTATCACCCTCAATGTTGATTTCAAGAGTGATCCTTGGCCTCACTGAGCCATAGGTCTTAGTTGTTTCCTAGGCCTGGGGGCATTTGACAAGCTACAAAAGATAATCAGTCAACCATGTATATAGTCATCCTTCATCTTTGATCCACACAAATTTGCTTTCTCAGTTATTATGAAGGATCAATAATTATTGCTGACTTTAATTCTCATTACTGATTTTGAAAAGGTAATTTTACATAGTCATTTCTTTTCCTCAATCTTTACATAATAATTGACCATTTCATATTTTGTCCATCCATAACATATTGAATTAAATATTGAGGTCATTTTAAAAATCACTAAAGACCGACTGACATATGTGTATAGAGTACTCTAGTTAAAAAGTTCACTTTGGTATAAGATATTGAAGAAAAACAAAAGTGATAATAGAGTTATATTTTTATTTTTAACCAGAGTTTGGATTTTGAAAAGGCATATTGTAGTAAGTATTAGAATATGAATTTCTGAAATGATGTTTGCCTTTAAGCAATAATTTCTGAAAGTATATGCTTTACATAGATTGTTCTCCACTTATAACCATAAATTTTAAATGTCCTATTATTAACATGTAAAAAATGCCTCAATGATCATTTATTCTATATATCTTTATTGAGCATCTGTAGTGCTGGGCACCTAGGTAACTGAAGACATGACAAGACTCCTGGATTCTAGAAGGTCACATTTTAGTGAGTGAGGCAAAAATATAAATAAATTAAGCTGTTATATACCAGATGGAGGTGGGACAGGAAGTGTCTCTTGAATTATCCATTGAGGTGGTGATATGAAACCTAAGCCTTGAAAGTTGAGAAAGAACTTATCGAGCAGTGAAGTTAAGGGAGAACAATTCAAGCAAAGACAGAAAGTTTGAAGAGAATGTCTCATACCGCAGACTGCTCAATTGAGGAAGGATAACAAATGCTCCCAGAAATATAGTCCTGTGAAAGATTATGAATTTTTATGAAATGCTAAGTTATAAATAATTTACCCTATAGGCAAAGGGAAGTCATGCATAATAGTCAACGAGTGCGTTCATTGTAGATGCATCTTACCATGATCATTCAGACAACTGTGTGGTGGATTGAATATGAGATAAGGTTTTAGGCAGAGAGTCCAGTTCTTACATCATATCAGAGAGTGTAACTATAGAAATATAAACTGGAAGTAGCTATGCAGGACTGTACTGTAAGACAATTACATAGAAGAAATCATTACAGTTATTAATAATTAGATCTGGTACTTAAGGAAGAATTCCAGAATTATTTGGCATTGTCAGGTGAAATGTTTAATATATGAAGGGGGACCCAAAAAACCAGAATTATCTTCTGGAGGGCAGGCCCCTTGTAGTATAGGCTTCCCCCACTAGGTGAGTACTCTAGGAACTCATCTGTATCAGTGTACCAGCTGGCGTTGTTGCGAGAGGCTGCATTTGGCTTCGGTGAATTCTTTGTGAAGACTCTTTCCATGTATTTGCCCATTTCATGATGGGTGATTTATGAGCACACCTGCCCACACCATGCTGCCATGTGGCACTGAGTGTCTATCAGTTTTTCACCCAAAATGGCATGACCCCCATGCCCCACCCTCCCTATTTACTTGATCTCACTCCGAGTGACTTTTTTTTGTTTCCCCATATGAAAAAAGTCCTCAAAGGGAAATGTTCACAGATATAGAAGAGATGAAACAAAAAAGAACAGAAGTACTAAAAGGCATCAAAATTGAGAAGTTCAAAAACCTGTTTTGAGCAGTGGAAAAAACATCTCGATAGGTGTATTGCATCAAATGGAGAGTACTTTGAAGATGACTAAGTTTAAACATGTAAGAATAAATACACTTTTTTTTATAAATAAGATCCACTTTTTTGGGGTCCCTCCTAGTAAGAAGAAAAATTTTGGTGCAAGAGGATGACAATTTTTAGCAAGTTGATTTTGAGATTTCTGTGGCATACTCAGATGTTGTCCAATAGGTATTTAAAAATCCAGTCTAATGCTGAGATAGAAAGATTATAGCAGATATATATTTAGGGATCATTGGTGTCACACTGGAAGATAAGGCTATAATTGTCAAATAGAGTATGGAAAATAAGGAAATAGTAGTTTCAAAGTTAGAATTCCGATAGAAACTCTTTTAGTAAATCTATGAGAGCTGTGTAGAGTTTATCAGGTGTGAGTTGCTCTGAGAAGTCTTCACTGCAAAACACTCTTCCCCCAGACTGATTAAATGTCCAAATGCAAAATTTCCATAATACCCTGTATTTCTAACACAAATCATATAAATGTAATAATCAGTTTCCTTCCTTGTCACTTCCATTAAATGGTATACCTTTCTGTGTCAATTTCTAATTGACATTTTATTCCTAATGCCTAACAGTATGACGTAAATAGTAATTACTGAATTTTTTTTTAATGATTTTGTTGCACACATCATTCAGAGGGAAATCAGGGGAGAATAGTGTCTTAGAAACCATAGCAGAATATTTTCAATAAAGAAGGATTAAAAACATCAAATCCCATGAAGAACATAAACCAGATATGAATAGTGAAGGGTCTACTGGATGTTTTACAATTTGTTATTATATTATTTTGGAATATGTCATCTTATTCTTGAAAATGAAGGCATCAGACTTGAAGTTGGTACTTTTCTTCTTCAACAAGTAATTGTATATGTTATTAAAGTATTTAGAATTTGGTTATTGGAGCAAACATTCATCTTTCTTTTTGTGCACCCAACAACTGAATTTCCATCTTGTGTTTGAGATATAACTATCCTAATGAGGCAAAGTCTGCCTTTCACCAGAGAAGAGAAATGTAAATAATTTCAGACTCTCCTACAGCTGAGGAGTGGACAAATGCAGCTACACATCTCTTTGATGGTGCCTAGGATCAGGATTTGAATCAGTGAGTGGCATTAAACTATTAATCAAATGGCCATGAGAGACAAATTCTTAATTATCTCAAAAATGATAATCTTGTCTGTGTATTAATCATCATCCTTTTCATTTTCCTTTTTCCATTTACCTTTAGGACAAAAAAAAGGAGAATCTTGCAATGTTCCTACTTATTAAATTCAGTAGGTGGAAGCTTAAAATAATGATTAAAATGAGATATTTGGATCAATGATGTATTTGACATCTCTATAATTTTCCTATCTCTATTGCTATACATGGCTGAAAGTTACTTCTATTTTTACATATATAAATTATCTGTGTGAATATCTATTTTAGCCCAGAAATCACACTGATATAAAAATTTCCCCTTAGATATTGATAATAGGAAATATTTTACATTTTTATTGGTCTTGATCTTCAAAGTGCCACCTAGGATTGATTGTGATAACATAGCTCACTTTCTTAATTTTAATTAAGTAGACTCATAAAACAATTGGCATCTCACCCATTCCAAACTGTTGGCATAAAAAAAAATTTCTGAATCATGACCTTGAGCTTCTGAGAATGCTACTTAGGTAAAGCAAATTAAACACAACTGTCTTGAGCACTTTAAATAAGGATCAATCCCTATCATTACTTTTGGCAAAATTACAGGTAGACCTAAACTTGAGGTATTTAAAATCAAAGAAGCCAAAAGATAGAAAGGTCTAAAAAACTTAGACCATTGATACAGGACTAAGGGATCAAGGCAGTGGCAGCATTAGAATCAGATTTGGCAAGGTGTTAAGTAAATATTTTCTTAGCTTAACAAACAAAGAAAGACACTATTTGAAACTTTATAAGTAATTAGTAAAGTAGATGAGTGAATATTTTGTCATATTTTAATAAAATAAACTTGGACGATAGTGAGGAAGAGGAATGCAGTCTTGTATTTTGCAAAGGGTATTAACGACGCGTAATTCAATTCTATCAGAGAAGAATTGTGCCACCCAATGATACTAAGCCCATCAATTTCTTTAGGAATTTCTCTGAAAATTGATCTGTGAGCACTTCATTTATTTAACTAACTCAGAGGTATAATTGTGGGATTAAGTCACTTATATTACGGGATGAATTCATTTCTACTTTGGAGATACCAATCTTCTTTTCCCTGTCCATTGAGACTTTGTTTTATGATTTTTTATGAAATATAATAAATAGCACTTTACACCATGCACTTTGTGCCACAAAACAAATTTAGAAATACTTGTAGGTATCATTATGACTAATATAAATAACATAGGAAAATTTAATGTAGCTGGATTTTTTAAATAAAAGTGAAAAAAAATAAACAATACAAAATGTGCCAAGCCATTGCTTGGCTATTCTAGTAATTCCTTCCTCCATATAACAATTTTAAGTCTGTTTTTTTTATTCCGTTCTAATCTTATTCCAGTGAATGCATTCCTGATCTGCCCTGCTCCATTATTCAGCTGTAATTGTGGTCTGTTGGCATGTTTCTACTTGCTTGGCTTTAGCTGCTAGAAAGCAATTATACCTGATCATTCTGGTAGTTATTGCTGCTATTATCACTTGCCTGCACAGGACCTGCCAAGAATATCCCAAATACTATGACAGTTTTGTTCAAGAAAAAAGAAATAACAGAGGGCTGCTTCTTTCTCATATTTGCAACACTCTTGGAAACCACAACTGTGATGTTTGTTTTTCTGCAATATTTTATTTTAGCTGATTTTCCTACTGAACTTCAAGGGTGTGATGTCAGTCAGAGCTGGGCATCAATCCCCTCAAATTCTGTTTGGTTTTGTTTTATGTTTTTCTGGTTTTTTACAGGATTCTCTTCTCTAGCATACCATCCAGCCAACCCAGTATTATTTCTCAGGATACAGTTTACTCTTCTCCACTTCCCATCTAAAACCAGACTTTTATAATGCAAGTAGCAAAATGTACAAGTGCAATATGAGTATGATGTCAGTTTCATATGGCGTACTGCTTGTTTGCTCACCAAACAGACCTGATGTCTGATATTTCCTCCACTTTTGTTTATGGCTCTTGATTTTTCACTCCCATCAGTTTTAATGACTCTACTGGTCTTTCCTACTGCCCAGATGGAGGAAAGGTTTAACTCAAACTAAAAAAAAAAAATTGATAGTGATGTCAACCTTCCCAAATGACACTGAAAGTAACAGATGTAGGAAACGTTTTGCGAAACTAACTTAGTCTTTGTGGAATCGAGCTAAATAATAGAATTTTCATACTGTGTCATCTTTTGGATTGTTTACATGCATATCAGAAGTTACCTATTGGGCCAGTTATTTTATATATTTCCTTTTGGTGTGTAAATTAAGTACATTCTTTTTCTTTATTCATTCCAGATTAGGCTTGACTGCATTTTGAAAGAAGTTGACTTTTGCTATTTAAAAAGCATAAATTCAAATATATCAATAAATCATGCTCACTTAGCACCAACTGTGGTCAAAATTCTGTTGGTGGTATGGTTATAAAATATAAAAACTAAAGCTTGCCTTCTAGGAACTTGAAGTCAATTAGTGGAAAAAGATTTTTGTAGTTTTAGCCATAAACACAAATATAAAAGAGGTAAAGGTCAAGGTGGGTTGTGATTGTTGTCAGGGCCTGTTTGGTCTCATCTGCATCACACAAGTTCACCTTCGTCTCTCAGCTTGACCTGCCCCCAGAACCAGTAAGAGCCTTGCTTAGTTGCATAGCACATTTCTCTTTGCACCAGTAATGTGGGGATTTGGAAGTAAAATCCTTTCGCTCTATTTGACCTCATTTCTACCTGTCCCATCACCTGGGGTTGTTTCTAACTACAAGGAGTCCTTGTAGTTGGCTTCATTCCTACTTACTTTCTTCTCACTCTGCTCCTCCTTACTCTCAGCTTGCCATATGGCCAGTGTTGCACAGGAGTCCATGCTAATCCTTTTCTGACTGCGAGCATCAAATCAGTACTGCAGCTCATAAACTCTACAGGAATTTAAATAAACGAGAGATTGCACTGGACTGGCTTATCAGGGATCTTGGCCTGTCTAGAAATCAGAAAGTACAGAGGAAAATAAAAGGAGAAAATAATGAGTAAAGTCAAAGATAAGAAGTTGTTTAAGTGCAGAATGATGGGATGAATTTGCTTAGATAAGAGGGCTTGCGAAAACATAGATGAAAATATAGTTTGGGGCTAAACTGTAAATGTTCTTCAGGCTAAGGTATTTAGAATAATATTGAATGTAATGGAAAATTATTGAAGATTTTTGAGCACAGGGATATCATATTTAAAGCAACACTTTAAGAATTTAGTTATGTAAACATGTCTAATGTTGCTTATTTGCGTTAACTTAAGGAGATCCTGTGATCATCAAAATGATATAACTGGAGCTCATATAACTGGCATATATGATCAACTTTAACAATTCTCATTATAAACAAAATCCAATAAGTGATATATAACTGGCTGATCACCCCCGCCTGTATTTACCTGCTTTGCCATGTGCCTTTGCATCCCCTTGCCTTACAGCAGAGCACAGTTCCCACTCATTGATGTTGCGCTCAGCCATGTGACTGACTTGCCTTGAGCAAAGACATAAATGTAGGTGAGATGCCGTGCCAGTTCTGAGCCCAGGCCATACAAAGCCTTGAGCATTTTTATATTAACTCCCCTTGAGATTCTTCCATCTCTCAAACTAGTTCTCTGGTCAGTGGAAAGTGAAGAACATGGAGCAAATCCAAACCTAATGCATGACTTGAAGCGAAACCCAGTTGAGCTCAACCTAGATAGACTAACCGCCAGTTGACAGGCAGACATGTGGGCAGGAATAAATTATGGGTGTTTTAAATCATTATCTATTTGGGGTAGTGTTAAAACATCGTTATTTTTGAAATAGCTGATTCCTACTCTTTTTGTAACTAATAGAAAAATATAATACAAACAGGAAACTCCAAAAGTGAATAGTTTAAAATGTGCTGAAAATGCTAGACCTAAATATTATAATTATTTCTAGGAATCATCATATGAGAGATAATACCAACAAACAAGAAACAGGATCATGGGAAAAATTAATATTATGTCAAATCAAGAAAGAGCAAAGGAACAGAAGAGACATAGATAGGAAAAAACCCACAAAACAAATAAACAAACAAAAACATGAGGGCAGTTGGAGGGGAATGCAAATTAAAATATTTGGACATATATGAGTTAACAAGTAATTTTTTTAATAACTCCAACACAAAGAATTCAATATACCTGGAAGTCCTGAGTTAGAAAGAATTTTAGGCTGAATTCAAAAACTCCCCAGCTCCATTTTTCTGTGATTCCCAATGTGCTAGCTTTTCCTTCATACTTGTTTTCAAAACATAGGATTTTTGTTGGCAACTATAAAAAGGGTTTACATGTTCATATCCAGGTGAAAGAAAATATGTTGCTTTTTGACCTCTGTTTAGAGTAAGAAAACACTTTCAGAAAGTTTTCCAACAAACTTTTCTTTGCATCTCACTGGTCAGTCTTGGGATTATAGGCAGTACAGCGGTGTGCTGGTAAATTAACAAAAAGAAAGCGGCTTCTGCCAACTTCTGTCATGTTAGTGCTTTCATGGTGGCTATTTTTCACTACTAATGTTACATCACTGAACACAGACTAAGATAGAGATGTGCACTATCATCTCTTGTGATCTAGCTGTAGCACATCAATGCACATAGGTCCATTCGTTAAACAATGATTGCATTAATACATGGAATTGCCCTTATAGATGACCACATATTGAAAAAATCTTGAATTTCTTAATATTCTACTATGATAAATCTGTATTGTTTTTTAAAATAGAAAAATAGTACTTTAAAGAAAAGACTATGCCAGTGAAAAAAATATTTACTCAAAAGTCAGTGAGCATTAGTTGTATTTATTCATTTGGCTGTAGAATTTGTGTAGAGTACTTCAGAATCATTCTCAACACTGTTCTAATATAATGAATCGTAGTAATTATCATAAAGAAAGATATTCTGTTAAAATATATTGCATACCTCCTGCGTTCTGAAAATAAAATATAAATAACAAAGTGATTTCTGCCATTAAGTAAAGGTAATGGAGGAGGGAGACATATGTGCCAAGGATTAAGTAGAACAGTGGATAGAAACCTGTGGTCTGTGGGCCATATTTGGACTACTACCTGTTTTTGTAAATAAAGTTGTATTGGAACACAGCTGCACCCATTTGTTTATGTATTTTGGATGGCTACTAACATGCTAAAAGGACAGTCTTGGATAGTTGTGACAGAGACCATATGGCCCACAAAGCTGAAAATATTTCCTATTTGGTACCTTTTGTGTAAAGTTTGCAGACAGACGCCTGCCATGGAGCATGACAATCACTGAGATGGAGGTATGCACCAGTGAATTGGGAGCACAAGTAAGGACATCTCAATCAATTTCATTCACTAAGAGGGCATTTTAAGCAGGAAGTAATGAAAATTCTTTGTCAGTGCACTAATTATGCCAAATCAGAATGACTGGCCCATATGTAGAGAAAGCATCTTGAAGGCTAGCTGAACCTGTGAGACCTTGTGGTTTCTTTTAGATACAGCATGACAAAAAGCACTAAGCACAGCTGTGTCCATTATGGCTTGTGAACTATCATTTGACTCTGTCAAACATAAAATGATTAAATCAGGGATTGTTTCATTTAAAACAGTCACATTTAAAGTTAAACTCTGTAAGTGCGACTTTTTATATGAGGGCCAGTAATCATTTGCTGCATTCTAGTGGTATGTTGTATAAAATCAGTCTTTCCAAAGTCTTTCTCTTTCCTCAGATGAAAGGACTCATGTATCTTGAATTAGTTTCTTGATACTTTTTTAAAATTTCTGTTCTGGTTAGTCATATAATAGTATATTTTAAAATGACTAAATGCATTTAACATAATTATGTTACTGTGATATCACTAACTGAATATTTTTCTCTAAAATATTCTGGTTTATGTTTAAGAAAGGAGCAGACAAATGCCTATAAAACTTACTAAGCTCTTATTTATTCTTCATTTTAGTCTGACCTTGTCCACTTTAATGATATACATGCATTAATGACACATTTTTAATCTAAGTCAGACTGCATTCAAATTAGATGTATATAACAAAAAACTCAAAGGTTTGGCTGTTTTATATGCAATGATCATTCAGTAGTAAAACCTGTTGTTTAAGTAATTGGATAATGATCTCCAAAATGAAGAGCATGCTCAGTATTTGTTTTCTTAACTTAATAAATAAAAGAGTAATCTGAAATTATCCATCTGCTGAAGGAAGAGGAGAGTCCAGAACTCCCAATAGTCCCAATATTATGGCCCCCTCTACAAGTTTCTGCTCTTTCAACAGCACGATAAAGAATAGGCCTCAATGCCTGCCAACAGTGCTGTGGGAGTCTTGGCACTCTCTTTCTCTGGACACACTAGTTATCATCATGGTGGAAGCAGACATGCCCTCGACATGCAGAAGGATGCTGTCAGGTTTGTGGACCTATACATGCATCCATCCAGATGACGTGGCAGAGGTTGACCAGGTGACAGGCAGGTTCAAAGGCCAGTTCAAAACCTATGTTAACTGCAGGGCTATTTGCAAGAGGTTGGTTCCAGCAATATAGCTGGGCAGTGCATCCCTGGTGGACCTCCTGCCAGCTTGAGGCAGCAGGGGATGTAGTCCCAATGTGTTTTTTCCCACAGGGAGTCACATGACACCATTCACCAACTGGCTAAAGCTGAGATGGCATTTTCTCAAAGAACTCCTGACTGGAGAGGATCACAGATGTGAATTTGTCATACATTAATAGTAAATGGTCCCCATCCCCCCCAAAAAAGAATAGGTGTTAACCACCCAGTGTTCTGAGGGTTCCTGAACACTACCTCTTGTCCACTTTCACACATGTGATGGCAATGGAACCAGAAACGTCTGTGATCATTTGTGCTGCCTGTCACCACTGGAACCAATAAGCAGAGATTGAATCTTTATGGGCACTTTATTTAGATGGCCAGCAATCTCAGAAGATGGCAGGTTATGTATCCCAAAAGACTGTCTTACATTCCATTTCAAACTGACCCTTTTTATAAGGAGAAGAAAATGTAGGTAAGGGGTTTGGAATTCAGGAAAAAAGTGCAGGTAATAGATTTAGAACTCAGGAAAAAGATTCATCAGATAAAAGCTGCAGTGTGGTAATTTCTCTAGTATCCTGTCATCTGTTGACTGGTGATTCTTTCTCTGTGTCCTAGGAGGTGGGATGTCTCTCCCTAGAACACAATGGCTCAGATCCCACCTTGATTGCTTGCAGCCCCCCTGGGGCACAGAGGCCGAATTGTTTGTGGTCTCCTGAATCCAGGGTGGGTCTGTTCCTGAAACAATAGTGTTTTACATGCATTCATTACTAAGCTTATTAACTGTTACCTATAACTAAAATTTTCCAGCTCTTGAGTTCCTCCATCAGCAAGAAGGAAGACAGGCCTCATAAATCAGTGGTCTCCATAAGAGCCCTATCCCTCTTTCCTCTGCCCCCCAAATCCAAATCACAACCTCATCATCTCAGTAAGATTTTCCTGTCTCCCCATACAGCCTGTGGCAGTCTTCTCCATCAGAGTGAGTGCCAACAGCTCTATCATCTTGGTATCACCAGTCACAAATGAGGAGTCATCCTTATTCATTTGTTTTCACAAATTCTTATTATTATATCCCAACTGCTGCTGGATCTTCTGGGAAAGTGCCTCGTCTAGTGCGACAGCCTTTTCCAAGGGCACTCTAAGAAATCTTGCAACTATCACTTAAATTCCTCCTTTGTGACTGTCCCTGAAATTCCTTTCTTGTGACACTGCAAGAACCTATTTCCAGACTGTGCTGGAGCCGACTAGCTTTGGTCCCGGTCTCTCTCTGGTAACAATAGTATTCTCTACTTCTGCGAAATTCTTTTTTGTTTGTTTTATTTTATTTTTACATATATTTTATTGATTATGCTATTACAGTTGTCCCTCCCCCCACTTTATTCCCCTCTGCCCTGCACACCCCTCCCATCCATTATCCACCCCCCTCCTTCTAGTACATGTCCATGGGTCATACATATAAGTTCTTTGGCTTCTACATTTCCTATACTGTTCTTAACTTCCCCTTGTCTATTTTCTACCTACCTTTTATTTTTCTTATTCCCTGTACCTTTTCTCCCCTTCTCCCCCTCACCCTCCCCTGTTGATAACCCTCCATGTGATCTCCATTTCTGTGATTCTGTTCCTGTTCTAGTTGTTTGCTTAGTTTTTTTGGGGTTTTTTTTTTTTGGTTTTTTTTTTTAGGTTTTTTAGGATACTTGTGAGATTGTTGTCATTTTTCTGTTCATAGTTTTTTATCTTCTTTTTCTTAGATAAGTCCCTTTAACATTTCATATAAAAAGGGCTTCGTGATGATGAATTCTTTTAACTTGACCTTATATGGGAAGTTCTTTATCTGCTCTTCCATTCTAAATGATAGCTTTGCTGGATAGAGTAATCTTGGATGTAGGTCCTTGTCTTTCATGACTTCGAATACTTCTTTCCAGCCCCTTCTTGCCTGTAAGGTCTCTTTTGAGAAATCAGCTGATGGTCTTATGGGAACTCTTTTGTAAGTAACTGTGTCCTTTTCTCTTGCTGCTTTTAAGATGCTCTCTTTATCTTTATTCTTGGGTAATGTAATTATGATGTGCCTTGGTGTGTTCCTCCTTGGGTCCAATTTCTTTGGGACTCTGAGCTTCCTGAACTTCCTGGAAGTCTGTTTCCTTCTCCAGATTGTGGAAGTTTTCCTTCATTATTTGTTCAAATAAGTTTTCAATTTCTTGCTCTTGTTCTTCTCCTTCTGGCATCCCTATGATTCGGATGTTAGAGTACTTAAAGTTGTCCCAGAGGTTCCTAAGCCTCTCCTCATTTTTCTGGATTGTTGTTTTTTCGTTCTGTTCTGGTTGACTGTTTATTTCTTCCTTCTGGTGCAAACTGTTGATTTGAGTCCTGGTTTCCTTCCCGTCACTGTTGGTTCCCTGTACATTTTCCTTTATTTCACTTTTCATAGCCTTCACTTTTTCCTCTATTTTGGGACCATACTCAACCAGTTCTGTGAGCTTCCTGATTACCAGTGTTTTGAACTGTGCATCTGATACATTGGCTATCTGTTTGTCGCTTAGTTGTATTTTTCCTGGAGCTTTGATTTGTTCTTTCATTTGAGCCTTTTTTTTTTTCTCCCAGTGCACTTGTTAAGTAGTAAGGGGCGGGGCCTTAGGTATTCACCAGGGTGGGGCAACGTGTGTAGCTTCAATGTGTAGCTGTACCTGGGGGAGGGGTCCAGAAGGGAACAATGCTGCTTGTTCAGCTCTCTGTCCGCGTTCAGTCACTTCTGCTGCTCCCGCAAGCAAACTGGGCCCTTCTGGTGCTGATTCCAGAGTGGGTCTGTTTTGTGTATGTTCTAGGATCCTGTGGGTCTCTCCAATCAACTCTCCTGTGAGGCTGGGAGTTTATCCTACCACCTCAACCCTCACAGGTTTTTTCAGTCAGAGGTTTTGAGGCTTTATTTCCCTGCACTGGAACCCTGGGTTGCGTGGTCTGTCTTGCTCCCTAGTTGTTCCTCCTGGTTTATCTGCACACAAACGTGGAACTGCCCACTCAGCCAGCCACCACCTTGCTGCGAGTCCTCTCTGCTTGACTGCCCATCTCTGCCCTTCCTACTGGTCTGCATGAATATTTGTTCTTTAACTTGTTGGTTGTTTGTCTTCCATACAGTTTGATTTTCTGTCAGTTCTGGTTGTTTTTTGTTTTTAAATTTGTTGTTTTCCTTCTTTTGGTTGTGTGAGGATGCACAGTGTGTCTACCTACAATTCCATCTTGGCCAGAAGTCTACTTCTGTGAAATTCTTACAAAAAAATACCGTTAAAGAATTTTCATCTCTCCAATATATATAGTAGATATGAATGATGGTCATGAAACTGGGGTGCTGGGGGCTAAAATATTAATACTTTCCCTCCCACCTTCTAACTTCTAGCTGGGCTAATAATCATATTAATGGAGAGATTAATAGGAAAAATTAACATCAGGAATTCACATATGCATGAAAATTCCCAAGACAGTGAGACAACATTGGGTATGTAAGGCCTTTTGGACAAAGGACAAAGGGAGGCAGGGAATGGGGTATTAGATTTCAGAAGTGAGAATGGGCAATTTACAGGTAGGTGAGGGAGAGCAGAACACAAATGGCAGGAGAATCCATGCTAAGTGCCTGGGAAACAATGGGGCACAGTGGTATCTAGGAAACAGGCCCCTGCCTGAAGCCCTCTTGTTCACCATACTTAATTCAAATTAGGCTACAGTGGAATCAGGAAATCTCCTTCCTGAAGCATATCTCTCTTGAGTAGGAAAGGGGGGAGAAATCAAAGATTATTTCTGAGTTTTATTTCTTAATAAACAGCTTAAATCAATATTCCCAAAAGGCAGCTTCAGGGGGGCAAAACTTTGGTCCCTTCAAAACCAATTTGTTTCCTGCTTTGTCTCTTCTCCATTGATGTGTCTAAGGGATCCTTTTAGAATATTTGAGGTCTTTTATCCTCCACTGCTATCAGTTTTGTATCTCTGTCAGAAACGTGAAGAACATTTTTGTGATTCTGTTTTAAGTATACTATTTGCGTTGGAAGTCAAACTGGATTCATTTTGTTAGAATTTTTATTATATCACCCTGTTTTTTAATTTTATTTTTCAATTGGAGTTTACATTCCACATTATTTTGTTTTAGTTTCAGGTTTACAGCATAGTTATAACCTGTGTTTAAAGCAGATTCTAAAGTATGTTTTCTTTTTTTTCTTTTTTCTTTCCTAATTCCCTCTATCCACCCTCCACCCCCAAAGAAAAACCAGGAAACTGATATATGAATGGCAGTTGACTAGTTTGGGGTATGTGGCTATGGGAACAGGTCCAGCTCTATTTCCCATGTGTCAAACGCTGATCATTACTCAGAAACTGCTAAGAAACCACTTTCAAGATCTGTACAAAAAGAAAATCAGTTACAGACCCTGATTCTAATCTCAAGTCAATGAGAAAACAAGTTTTAGACATAAAATAAAGGATAGGACTGCATTCATAGAAGAAAAAAAAAAGACTTAATAGGTAATAAGTGTAATTCTTTTTCCAAAGCAGTTCTACTACCTAAATTCTGAATGTCCAGTTATATTTTAAAAAGAAATGATAATCATGAATGTAATGGCAGTGCTAATTATCACTAAAATAACAATCACGTTACAGTACATAAATGTATCAAGTTACTATGGTATAGACCTTAAATTTATACAACATGTCAAATATATTTTAATTTAAAAACGAATTTACTAGTTAAAATTTCAGAGATCACTGAAAAGCCATCTAGGTTCCTTGGTAAGAAATTGCTTTATCTCTTGATTGTAAGATATATTAAAAGACCAACAATCTCTATGCCCATCAAATGTTAAGAGAACTGTGGTAGCCAGCATAATGGCCTCCTAAAGATACAGATGCCCTAATTCTCAAAACCTGTGACTATGCCACTTTACATGATAAAGGGGATTTTGCAGATGTGATTAAGATTTAGGATCCTTAGATGCTCCTTGTGATGCAGAGTTCATCCCAGATAGGCCAAATTTAATGATATAAATCCTAAAAAGTGTAAGAGAAAGGCAAAAGAGGAGGTCAGAGAGATGGCAGCTTGAGGACTCAAGGCCCCATTGCCGGTTCTGAGATGTGGAAGTGAGCAAGGACCAGAGAAAGCCTCTAGAAGCTAAGGACAGCCCTCAGCTGACAACCAGCAAGAAATGGACACCTCATCATGGAATTGAATTCAGCCGACATCTGAATGAGCAAGGACACAGATTTTCCTTTAGAGCCTCCAGACAGTAATATAGCCCTGCCATTACCTTTTAATCCAGTGAGATCCACATTGGCCTTCTGGCCTAAAGAACTGCAAGATAATAAATTTGTGTTATATTGTATTAGGCCACTATGTTTGGGAGTAATATGTAATAGCAGCAATAGAAAACTAATACAGTAACTACCAAGCAATAACAGTTTCCTTTACATGGCAATGTAAAGTTTTCTTTAAACATTGTACCTTTCAACAGACAGTTTCAATGTTACATTTCACTGGTGGCTGCCAGCAGTGAATCTTAGCAGTTGATTAGATCTGTGGTGTCTCCCATTTACAGTAATTAATCTCTGTTGCTCCTTCAATTATGGGTTCTCCATGGTGGAAACACCCATGGACAACTGCAATACTCAGCTGTTACTCTTTCTGGTGCGTTTTTTAAGTAGTCTGATACTGTTGCTTGTGCTTATTCTCTGTAGAGTTTTCTCATGCATTGTATTAAAGAGTTCCTTGCTCTCTCCATTTAGTAATTTAAGGTAGAAATATCTTAAAGTTAAGAGAAGAGTAGACAGAAAAACTACTACATGATGGCTGTGCACACAATGCAATATACACATGATGTATTATAGAATTGTACCATTGAAACTTATATAATCTCATTAACATATGTCACCCCAATACATATAATGAGAAAAAGAGATCAAAGTAATAAGCATGTATTCTGTTAACATACAACACAGCCATAGACAAATGGCCTTTAAACATAGGAAAAATTTTAAAACATAGGAAATTTGTAATGAGTGATTTTGAAAGAAGAAATGAAAACCAAACCAGGAAACCCTCTGCAAAACATCAGAGAAATGTTTTAACCATAAAAAATAATTCATGAATATTTTTAAAGGAGAGCCACTTTTGGATAATAGAATATCCAAGATTATTGTTAGCTATAATTAGTAACAATTTGAAAATGAAGTTTTAAGTTTGAACAGATGGCTCTGTTTCAGCAGTGTTACTATTAGCTACGCAATGAAAATGTTTGTTTGCTTATGTTTAAATGTTAATTATATTTTTATTTACCTTATTCATTTAATGGATTATTTTTTCAGGCATGGTTTTTCTAAGAAGAAAATGGATAAGCTAATTTTAAGTTATTAAATTAACATTTTGGCTAAAAATATATACTGTATCTCAGACAAATGGTTTGCATTGAATTTCCCTTTTTTTGTCATTCATACTCAGCACATAGAAAAATATTTTCTGTTGAATAATTCTTATTTTTGCATTTTGTGAAGTATCTAAAAACTTCCCTTGAGATAATTGAAAAATCTTACTCTTTGAAAGTTGTCTTTCATATGTGTAGCCTTTCTTCTTTACAAAGCTTTTCACAGACAATTAAGCAAACATCAGGATAAAAACAAGTTTATTTTAGAGGAAAGGTCAACATTTATAGTTGGGAATAAATCCATACAAATTTGAATCAGCGCTAATTTCTGAAAGCTGCCCAAATTCCATACAGTGCCAAGTGGTTTTATGAGGTAAATTTGTCTAATTTGGGCTGCTACGAGGAAAAGACAAATAGAGTTCTCATTTTCAGCTGCAAATAAAAGAAATGAATTTGGCCAAGCAAAAAGCTCTTAGACGGGAATATGGGAATGCAGGGGAGGAGGGTGAGCTGGTAAGACTCAAAGATTTGCTTGGGGTTTGTTAATGTTTTCTTCAGAAGTTGGGAGCACTTTATAAAAGAATACAAGGTAAATGCTCCAGTGCAGTAGCAAAAAGCCACTGCTACAGCAAAGGACTTCTACAGAATGCCTTTTGGCCAGTCAGCCAAGTTTCCCTTCAGAACTTGGCCTGTCTCTCCTAGCATAGTCAACACATATCCCTTCCTACAGAATCTCCTTTAGCTTGAGCGATGGACCATGGTCTTTATGTATCATCTCTCTGGACCCCACTTCTTTCCTCTTCATCCTTCACTCACTCACCCTTCAGATCTCAACATCAATGTCTCTTCCTCCAGAAAGACTTTGACCACTGCCCCAATCTATGTAAAGTACTTTTCTTTTGCCATGTTTTCTTAGTATCTGTGACCCCAGTCATAGCACACATTATACTAGATTTTTTTTTATTTAATCTTATGTGCTATTTTATGGGCTCCAAGATCTTTGGGAAGGTTTCTACCATTATTACTGATGAACCTCATACACTTATCTTGTAATACTATATATACTGTAAATACTATATTTATGTAATGACTGAACTGAACCTGAGAGCAAATTAGACTATTTAGACCAAGGTGTGACCAGTCAGGGCTGCCCACTTGTGATATCCCTTATTATCTCTGTATATTTACATTTTCATAGTTCAATCAACTCAAATGTTTTATATTGTATCATTATTGTATAGACTATGTGTCAATACAAATAATAAGGAATCCGTGACTGCGTCCAACTGAAACAAGCCATCATCAGCACCTTGTAAATGCTTTTATAGCTACCTAAAAGTCAGAAATATATCAGAGAGGGACTTAAAAAATAATGCTACCTGACAACATGACTTAGAAATGTAAATCTCAACTTACGGAGAATTTTCGAATTGAGTTTTAGTATATAAAGATCACTGAAGTGTTTTATAATTTCACTCACCAAAAAGTATCTTTGAGCATCAAGTTGGCATAATAAGTGTATAAATCAGAAACATAAATAATAATATAAAATTAAGTATCTCTTAACAACTATAGCCTTAACCTCAGATTTTATTTTCAGATGAATAGAAGTTCACAGAATCTTTTTCTTTTTTTCCTTTTTTCTAATCAAAATAACTCCTCCTCCTGATTCTAAAGCAATGAAATAAAATGGCTAAAATCATGTTATTTTATGATAACAATTTTACAGCTGTTAAGAAAGAGACATTTTTAAACCTCCCATATCTATTATAAATGACACTGAAATTATCATCCTTAGATTGAAAAAGAGGGTGAAATATTTGTCACAATATAGTCTCTCCACCCTACATCTTAAGAAGAATGCTATGACTAAAATTAGAGAGTGTTGCAGCAGTACTTAATTTCAGTCTTTTGCAGAAGGAGGAGAGAATTGGGCCTGAGGAGATAAATAGAGATCAGAACAAAGAGAAGCTAGTCAGTGCATGTGAGTCTTTCAACACTCTGGGTGGTAAGCCCACTGCCATCCAAGAAACAGATGCTAATAGGCTTGAAACTCAATTCAGGGGTGTCAGTGAAATGCATTAAACCTTATATTTTGTTTTTCTTGTGAAGAAAAAACAAAAACATGTTTCCTTTTTCAAAGAAAAGCATGCTTTTTTTCCAGAGATTTTGTTCTCATGCTCTGCTTTAATTTCCCATTCCCTAATGTATTCAGATGGCCCTTCAAAATGATGTCAACTAAATTTTATAATAATAAATTTATATCTCACAGTGAAGAGCTTCAACATAATAGTTAACATGACCTATCATAAAATGTTTGACACATTTAACATAATAGAGTGTTAGTCATCCATTTAAAGCTTCAATAGATTTGTTTTAAAGCATAATTTTGGATTAGAGAAGAATATATAGATAGCAGAGAGCAAATTACATTAATGGCAGAACGAAAAGGAAATATTTAATTGTCTGTAAAAAGAATATCTTGGGTTGCTTACAAATTGCACAGCTACCTCTCATACTTGTTATGCAGCATTGAAAAAGTGGACCAAGACACTGATTGCGTATTATACTTATTACGAGAATAAAAATTACTCTCTAGCAAGTGTTTCTCAGGGAAGCATTGCTGTCATTTGGAGACTTTTGTAAACCAAAATTAATTTTAGACTGTAATAAAAAATAAAAAGCATTTATTTCAGCAAAAAAGGGCCTCAGCCTGGGAGACAGATTTGGGTAGCAACTGAAATTGTGTTCCATGGGGACAAAGGGAAGCCATCCTTTATGGCAAAAATACCCACCCAGGTTCTCAATTAGGTCTCTTTTATAGAAATGAAGTATCTAAATCATGCAGTTATTTTAAGTACATTTTATTGATTATGCTATTACCATTTTCTCAATTTTTTTCTCCCCGTTACCCTCCCTCCACCCTGCACACCCCTGCCCTCCAGCATTCCCCCACTTAGTTCATGTCCATGGGTTGTCCATATAAGTTCTTTGGCTTCTCTGTTACCTATACTATTCTTAACCTCCCCCTATCTATTTTGTGCCTACCACTTATTCTTCTTATTCCCTGTACCTTTGTGCCTATTCTTCCCTTCCCACTGATAACACTCCATGTGATCTTCATTTCTCTGGTTCTGTTCCTGTTCTAGTTGTTTGCCTAACTTTTGTTTTTCTTTTTAAGATTCAGTTGTTGATACTTATGAGTTTGTTGTCATTTTACTGTTCATAGTTTTTTATCTTTTTTGTACATAAGTCCCTTTAACATTTTATATCATAGGGGCTTGGTGGTGATGAACTCCTTTAACTTGACGTTATCTGGGAAGCACTCTCTCTGCCCTTCCATTCTAAATGAAAGCTTTCCTGGATAGAGCAATCTTGGATGTAGGTCTTTGCCTTCCATGACTTGGAATACTTCTTGCCAGCCCCTTCTTGCCTGTAAGGTCTCTTTTGAGAAATCAGCTGATTGTCTTATTGTCACTCTTTTTAGGTAACCCTCTCCTTTCCTCTTTCTACTTTTAAGATTCTTTATCTTTAATCTTGGGTAATGTAATTATGATGTGCCTTGGTGTGTGCTTCCTGGACTTCCTAAAAGTCTATTTCCTTCACCAAATTGGGGAAGTTGTCCTTCATTATTTTTTTGAGTAAGTTTTCAATTTCTTGCTCTTGTTCTTCTCCTTCTGGCACCCCTATGATTTCGGATGCTAGAGCACTTAAAGTTGTCCCAGAGGTTCCTAAGCCTCTCCTCATTTTTTGAATTTTTTTTTTTCATTCTTTTCTGGTTGGATGTTTACTTCTTCCTTTTGTTCCAAATCATTGATTTTAAGTCCCAGTTTCCTTCCCTTCACTGTTGGTTCCTTGTATATGTTGCTTTATTTCACTTTGGGTACCCTTAATTTCTTTCTTCATTTTTCGACCAAGCTCAGTCAGTTCTGTGAGCATCCTGATTACCAATGGTTTGAACTCTGCATCAGATAGGTTGGCTATCTCCTTATCGCTTAGTTCTTTTTCTGGAGTTTTGATCTGTTCTTTCATTTGGGCCATATGTCTTTGTCAACGTCTTATGTTGGGAGGGAGTGGGACCTTAGGCCTTCCCTGGGGCAGGGCCTTAGGTATTTCCCAGGGTGGAGCAACCCACCTTGCTGCATTGTGGTGCTGTCTGTTGGGGAGGGGTCTGAGAGGGAACAATGCCACTTGCTGGCTCTGCTCTAGCTGCACTTTCCCACAACTCTCCTGTGAGACTGGGAGTTTCTCCTGCTGTAGCAACCCCCACGGCATTTTACAGCTAGCTTCGAGTCTTTAGTTTCCCATTCAACCAGCCGCACCTCACCCACTCGGTCAGCCCCCTTGTGCCTTGCCACTCTGCTCCACTCCACTGCACATCCTGTCTCCACCCTTCCTACTGGTCTGGGTGAATGTTTCTTTAACTCCTTGGTTGTTGGAGCTTCATGCAGTTTGATTTTCTGGCACTTCTGTCTGGTTGTTTATTGTTTTTAAATCTGTCGTTATCCTTCTTTTGGTTGTGCGAGGAAGTGAAGCATTTCTAACTACGTCTCCGTCTTGGCCGGAACCCTAATTCTCTCACCCAATCATGCGGTTCTGTTTGGGCAGTGCAAATCTCAGTCCATTGGTAGAAGGACAAAACCAGGATTTCCCTGCAGTGGTTGACCCAAATGGAGTAAACAAACAGGGCAAAGTGTGGAAGCTGAGAGTTCAGTCTGAGGTTCTTCCCAGTATACAGAGGATGTGAGGAGCACCTGTCAGCACATGGCTGCTAGGTGCTTATTATTCATAAAATTTGGGTCCATTTGAGCCCTCAGTTGACCATGGGGAGTCCCATCTCAGCATATAAATTCCTTCTCAGGGTTCACATCAACCAAATCTTTCTTCTCAAGGTCCACCTTTTTCATTGTTTACAGAACTGTCTTGTGTTAATTTAATTATTAGACCAGTCAAATAAACCAAGAGGGAGAGGGGTAAAGTTTCCCTTCCCCAAGAGCACTAATTGTGAATCAGAGAAATAGGCATGAAATTCAGGTCTACCACTAACCTCACACATTTATTGCTCACTTGAAATTTTATATAAATATTATAAATACAAAAATGAAATCATTTAGTGCCACTTAAATGCACTTACACATTGCAAAATTGCTAATATTCGGTGCCCTCTGCTGTTTGAAGTTATTTATTTGCTATGAAGTATTTTAATTATTTTATCTCCAATATTGGCCAAGCCTTAAATCATGTGGAATTCTACTAATACGTCTACCAAAAGACAGTCCTACTCATCTTGGCTCATGTTCTGCCTATATTTTAATTTGTTTTTTCCATTTTCCCAAATGTATGGTGCAATCTTACATTATGGAGCTGTTATTTAAGCTGTTTTCTCTCACTAGCATACCTTCTCTCCAGCTTCTTCTTCTGTTTGGCCAAGTTAACTATCACTTGACCTTAAATACTTCCTCCAGGAAACTTTCTCTGATCCGTTCAGACCAGGTCAACTACTTTCTCATGTACTTTCCTACTATTTATTACTTACTCGAACTTCACACTCTTCTGAGATTCCCTCTTTGCTTATCTCTCTCCCAAGTCCTAAGCACTTGAAAAGCAGAACTATGCCCTACCCACATCTGTCTCTTTAAGGCCTATCACAGCATCTGGCACATCTAAAATTCTTAAGAAATATTTCTTCGGTGAATAACTGTATGAGTAAAAGGCATTGCAGAATTCTCATTGTGGGAAGGTTTCATGTTCCATTTCCCAACAAAAATCACACGTACAGTAATACCAGTGGTGTTGGGATATATAATTTCCAGTAGAACAATTCTAGTAAGTTTGAACTTATTATAGAGCTCACCTCATTTCTAAAAGTCCAGAATATTAGCAAAATTTTTGGTTTTGCTGATGTAGAATCTAACTGATCGATACTTGAAAATACCTTTTCTGTCTTCTGCTAAAGTATAAAGTAAATATCGTTTTATATCCACTTGGTATTTTAGCATTTCTGTACAGAGTAATGAATTCCTGACATGTTATCTTGCTTTAGACTAAACCTCATCAGATATTTTAATAGTTTTTCAATGCTATATGATGAAGTTGTATGTTAGCTTTTGTGTGGCTTGAGCTCCAGCCCGTTTATTCAGAAAAGACCCATGTGGTGCAAATCCCAGAAATTGTCAACTTACATCAGAATCTGTTCAAATGCCCTGTGTCTGTTTCCATAGGCAAAAAGAAAACAGAAAGAAGAAAGGAAAGAAAAGAAAAGAAAAAAGGAAGAAAGAGAGAAAGAAAGAGAGAAAGAAGAAAGAAAGAAAGAAAGAAAGAAAGAAAGAAAGAAAGAAAGAAAGAAAGAAAGAAAGAAAGAAAGAAAGAAAGAAAGAAGAAAGAAAGAAGAAAGAAAGAAACTGAGAAGACTTGGCCTTATTGTCATTTAACAGAGACCAGAGAAAGCTTATTTCTGGAGCTGCCGTAATGCAGATCAAATGCAGACAGTACCAGGTAAGAAATCTTAGGACAATGATCAAAACCTGGCTAATAAAAACAGTGCATTTGAAGTGCATTTATAGGTCTCAGGAAAGACTATTTAATTTGCTACATTTGAAGGCCTATAAGCTATATTATGTCTTAAAGATTTATTCTTCTCATAACATAATGCTTTTAAGATCTCATATCCCACAATTTCCCAATAGAAAAGTGTGCATGTGATAAACAAAGTTTTGGCTTCAGCTTGTCTTAGTATAATCTCATCCATTTCATTACACATGGAATGTATATCCCATTTATATTATTCCCCCTCAACTTGGCTGAATTCTCTTTTATGATCAAGTTGTGAACCTATGTACATATACATGAAACTTCTTTCACAGTAAACTTAGATGGGAAATCATCTTGTTATATTATATTAAAAATTCAAATTCTAGGATAATGTATTCCTACCATTTTTACTACGTCAGTGAAATATGGACATTTCTCCAATAATAGAGAAATATAAAATATTACACTGGTAAGGCTTACAAATAGGCACCAAACATAAATGTAATCTATAGCACTCAATAAATGTGTAATAAACAGGAGCAAGCAATTACACTATAACCCAATACACTTTATGGTACGCTTATATCAACTTGATGGACTGCCCTTCACAGCCTCTACTTTGTTTTTTAGATAATTTTACTTTGACAAATTTAATCTTTATATAAAATTTATGAAAACTATTCGGAAAGACTGTCGAGTTAATCTATTCAGTGAGTCATACTGTTAATCATTTTACTTCTCTGGCAATTATTTTCATTGATCCTTTAAATCTGTAAACACATAAACATTAACATCAAGCTTTGTTTTGTTTTTCTGGACAAAACAATTCCATAGGTAATGATGTTTACATTTTAAACTACAACAAGTTTTCACATTAAAAATGATAATATTTCAGATGATAAACATGTGAGAAGCAAGTGCTCACTCTTTTTTGACTCTCAGAAATATTTTTTACATATTTTGGAAGCAGAAGTTGAAGTTTCTCATTTTGCATCTTAGTGAGTTAGACCCTGGATGGCCAATAGAAATTAAAATTCTTTAAATTAAACTGCTCATTAAGGCACTAAAAGGAGCAAAGGAGAATTATTTCTTATATCTTAGGAATTAAAAAGTGGAAGGAGTTTTTAAATCACAAAATAGTACTTGGCTTAAACTCAAAATATATATAAAAACTTTAGTCACATTTAGGACATATTTAAGGCAGTTGCTTATTTAGTGAAGAAATAAACTAAGGAAAATAATCCATGCAGCACATAGGGACCATGCTTTCGGCATGAATCTCTTTTTATATCCAGTGACACTTTACTGGTGAACATTCCTTACTTAGTTCAACCTGACTTCCTACCAACAAACAACATGTAATTGGGATGTTCATAGATTGATTCTGGATAAGCTTAATAAAGGGTTCTACTTCTGCACATTTCTGGAATTAAAACAAAAGGCAGCAAACCTACAATTAACAGCTGGAGATAACATATAATTTTCCAGAGCCCAATAGCAGTTTTTATGTTACTCCATTGTGCTTCATATATTGGCCTATTTACTGTGGATTCTGCCCCAAGAAAGCTGACAGTTTGTCGTGCTGAATTGGGATGTCATTGTCTGTGACCTCTGAGTGTTAGTGATAAAAGCTCTACTGTTGGAGAAACATAGGCACCATGTTGCTTTGAACCATTAGAGATGTTGTCATTTGCTTCTCACAACAGAAATGCCTGTGGGTTGCACCATAGCAGAGACACAGTTTGTCAAACATTCTTAATCAGCAAACACATCAGAGAATATAGTCACGCTTGCAGGATCCATTCCATCCTGTGAATCATGTGTTATTTAGTAAAACACTCTGCCAAAAACATCATTCAAATAATTTGAAGTGGTAAAAAGAACAATACTACATAAATCAAGAAAAGGAATAGCAAACCTTTTAGATTTTTCTTGGCAGCCTACTGTAAGTAGTAAGTAATTTTTATAAGTTTTATTTATTGCTGACACTATTACAGATGTGCCCCATTTCCTCCCTCCTTTGCCCTCCTCCACCCAGCCCCCGCCACCCCTGCCTTCACCACATTGTTGTCTGTATCTGTATACAGGGGTTTTGCATATATGTTCTTTGGCTGATCTCTTCCAGTACCCCTCACCACTCTTCCCTGTGAGATCTGTCAGGCTGTTCCATGTCTCCATGTCTCTGGTCCCATTTTGTTCATAAGTTTATTTTGTTCATTAGATTCCACATATAAGTGAGATCATATGCTATTTTTCTCTTAAAAATATGTAAGTATCAAATAATTGTGTTGATTTCATTCAGTTGTATATACTCAAGTTTAATAAGGTAAAAAAAGAGAAATTTGAATCAAAAGCCTAAGCCATAATGTCATAAGACTTTAAAATATTACTTTTACTATGTGGAAATACCTCATAAAATAATGCACATGTGCACCATCACACATATATAATATCTACACAGAATTTTTGATACTTACATTTTTAAAATTTAGACAAAAATCACAGGAAAAGCATTCACCATTTCATACTAATTATGCAGGAATGGATTATAAAAAGTCTTTAGTAAAGGTAAAGAAATTAAAATAATAATTTTGAAAAAGTTTGTTAATTAAAAAAAATCAGGTGATGTACTAAGGTTCTGGGTTTAGATGTTAAAAATGTAGTGAAAAAAATGTTTTCTATGTGTAAGGGCTTACTTTTAAGTTTCTTTCTAAGTTTCTTCTGAGTTTTGGCTTCATTTTACACTTCTCCTTAAGTGCTGTATGTGATGGCTTGCAACAAGAAAGATGATATACAAAAAAACATGTGTGTGTGCATATATATGTATGTGTATATCTATATGTACATATGTATATTAATGCAACATCAGAATCAATTACACATATAGGGAAATACTATGAAAGAGCAGATATGAAGTTACTCTAAAAACATACACATCAAAATATCCTTTGAATTCTCAAGTTGGACTGAAAATTTATTTCTGAAAGTCCTTCAGATTAAAATGAAAAAAAGAAATGTGCTAGGTTAAAATTTACATCACGTAATTGTTTAAATCTTATACCACAAATGCATAGCAAGGAAGTATAAAAATAATATGAGAAAATAAATTTCAAATATAGCAGGTAAAATAATATATGTCAATATAATAAACCCATTGTGTCAAACAGACAAAAATGAAATATGATGGCTTTATTTTGCTTTCCAGGAAGTGACCTTCCTTACTCACCTGAAAGCTGGGGATCTTGTAATTCTGGCTTTACCAGGAGGGCTTTATAAGCTCTGGCTTCAAAACGACAATCTTAATACTTTAAATGTATCTAATCATATCTGATTCTATGAGCATTATTCTTAATATGACATTCCAGCCAAAGCTTTATTCATATAGCCAATGTTTCCAATTATATTCTGTTAACAAGAACAGATTTTTAGGAAAGCCATGCAAATGATTGTTTTGCCACAAAAATAAGAATACTCAATAGGAGTTTCTTAATTCTGGAGGGATCAAGGCAAGAGAAAAATAAATATTACATCTGTGTTTATAAAATTACAATCTACTAAATTGTTATAAATTATAGCTAACTTAAAGAAAAAGAAAAAATGTTTCTTATATTCAGAAAATAAGACATGAAAATATCATCAGTATTCCTAACAAAACTCATCATAATCCTTCACAAGTTTATTCAGACCTATTCAGTTAATTTTCATCCACTTTGATCTTGAATCAGCAGTCTCATGAACTCCTCAGCTTCTCCATGATAGTTCTGGAAATCCTGACTCAGTCCCGTGGCTTGGCCTGAAAGTCATTTAAGCAAGGCTGGCAGAAGTCTGTGCTCCAGAGTATGGGGCATAGTCCTTTCCATGGGTCCCCTCTGCAGTCCTTTTTGTTGAAGGCAAGCATTCTAGCCTGATTGCAAGCACTTTCTGGGAGCCTCAGTTTAAACCAGAGGACGATCTGTGGATGACAAAAGACTTAATGTAGCCATTGTTAAATATCTGGTGAGACTTAATTACAAAAATAAAGACAATTGATAAGGAAATTTGGTTGTGTCTGTGTCATACAACATTTAAACACTAAATGAATTTTTGATCAAAATGACTTGTTTTGTTATCAAACAAATTACTCATAGCATTATACTCTTGTCTATGTCTCACAAAGCAGCATTAGGACATATTGTGGACAGCAAGAACATTGACAAATCTCTAAGAACTTCATATAATTTCTGATGTATTTATATCAGTAACATTTTCCCCATACAAATTTAAGCTAGGGAAGGTTTAAGCATCTCTTCTGATTGATAACAGCTCCCATGCTACTCATAATGTACAAGTAAATCTAATTATTTCCAGCCTACTCTCTTTTTATGAGGTGAGAGGTCTTTTGTGCTTTCCCGGGGGTCCTCTGGAAAATCTCCAAAACAGTTTGAAATCAAGAAACTATCATTTAGAATTTGCTTTCTAGAATGCAAGATGTCCAAAGTTGTCAGGAGCTTTAAACACTTGATTAAATAAGATTTAAAAAATCATGAGTATAACAAGACTCTGGTGTAGTTGGTCTTTTGAATTATTACTGATATTTCTTTTCATATCTGGTTTTTGTATTCCTTGATTTTTCCAGCAAAAAAAAAATAACACTATGAAATACTATTCTCAAGCAATCCAAATATGAATGATAAAAGGAGAGTGGCTAAGAAAAAGAATATAGTAGAAATTGCCTCTGCCTTTTCAAACTCAAAGGTTAAGTGACACACTGTTAGTGGAATGATGGCAGTCCTATGTGTGATGTCCTACCTAGGTGAAATGCAGCTTTTAGTTTAAAAAAAAAAAAGAAGCTGGTATCCTTTCATAGTTGTAAATTAAAAACAGAAAGTGTCATTGAGGAAACGAAACATTGAAAATATTCTTAATATGAATGATCTAGATGCTGTTGACTGATAACCTCAATCAAATCTGCAGAATTATGGAGGCATCATTAACCAAGGAAATGGGTCATCCCATCTGTTGTTTTTACTGCTGATCCTCTTTTCCCTGCCAGAATATGGAGACATTAGAGACAAGTGATGCAGGGTCAGATAAAAGGAAATCTTTTTCCAAATAGAGTCACTTTCCCCCTAAAGTTAATGAGGTAGAGACTAGAAAAAAAATTACTTAAGACAGTTACAGCCTAAGTTGTTATTGGTAAAGATTCTCTTCCTTCTTTATTGATTTGCCAAAAATTACAGTGTTGTAAAAAAACTTACAGACTCTCTTAATGAAATGCCATTCATATATCCTAATTGTCAAATTCAGCTACAAAAATCTCCATTAATAGAAATAATCAACAAAAAATGAATTCATTTAATTTTAAAAGGACAAGTATATTGTATATAATATATCATATGTAGAATCAAGCAGCCAACTGAAAATACTACAGAGAACATGTCCCTGTTAGTGATTTAGATTTTTATTCAACAATTTTTGTCATTATTATGGAGAAATAAACTCTTCCTGGACCTCTATAAGCTTCAGTGATAGTTCTCTCTGCTTCTTTTTTTTTAAACAGACCATAATATTTTATTGGTGAGTTTTAAGTGCCCGATAATTACAATATTACTACACCTTTAGGGACAAAAGATAAGTTTAAAAAGGGCATTCTCTCAAAATCTTTTTTCTAAAGTCACTGTAATCCTTAAACCGAACCAACCAACTACTATATTCACCTACAGTTAATTTTCACTCATTAATATGGATACAAATATTGCTTCTTCCCAGTGGTTCTTTCCTCAGCCTTGGAGAATTTCCTCCCATTCATGCACTGATCTGTCCACAGCTGAGGGCTCCAATGGAACCCTCTGCAGTTCTCGTGAGCTCTTCTCTGGTACTCTGATTTGAAAATTCTAGCCTTCCTAGCTTCTCTAGTTCTGCGCTCTTTCTCCACAAGTTCTGGTTGCAGGGCACACCATCAGTTGTACCTTCCTGAACCACAGCTTGGGTGCTCCCTCTGGGCAATAAATGGAGACATTCACAGAGCCCACCTTACTTGCTTCCTGTCTCTCAGCAATCACTGTCCTGTGCTGTGAGATGTCTAATTTCTGAAATCTTTTGGTTCACATATTTTGTCTATTATTTTAAGATGTTTAATATGGAATGATTATTTTGGTCATTATTACTCTATCACATCTAGACGCACAAATTTACCCTAATTTTTGCATTATAGATTTTCTGCCTTTCCTTTAGTCTTCCCACTTGTCTAGGTATTCTTTTTACCAACTTCACTGAAGTACAATTGACAAATAAAAATTGTATATATTTAAAGTTTACAACTTGATGATGCCATAAACATATGCATTGTGAAATAATCACAATCAAACTAATTAACATATCCATAATTTCACATAGTTATTTTCTTTGTGTGTGTGAGAACACTTAATATTTACCCTTTAGCAAATTTTACATATACAGTGCAGCATTGTTTATTGTTAACTATAGTCATCAAGCTGTATATTAGATCTCTAGAACTTATTAATCTTGCAGCAGTGGAACTTTGTACCCTTTGACCAACATCTCCACGTTCCTTCCACCCCCCACCACTGGCAACCACCATTCTCCTTCCTGGCTCTATTTCAGGTACTTCATATAAGCAATACCATACAATATTTGTCTTTCTGTGTCTGGCTTATTTCACTTAACATAATATCTTATAGGTTCATCCATGCTGTCGCAAAGGGTAAAACTGTCTTTTTTATGGCGGAGTAGTATTCCATTTTGTAAATCTACCACTCCTTTTTTACTCCACTCAGCTACGCATGGACACTTGGGCTGCTTCCATATCTTGGCTATTGTAAATAATGCTGCCGAGAACATAGGGATACTTATGTCCTTTTGAATTAGTGTTTTGGGTTTCTTCAGATAAATTCCAAGTGGTGGAATTTCTTTTTTAAATTTTTTGAGGTGTCTCCATACTGCTCCCCACGGTAGCTGCACCAATCTTCATTCCCACCAACAGTGCAAGTGTTCCCCTTTCTCCACATCCTCGTCAGCACTTGTTGTTTGTTGGTTTATTGATAATAGCCATTCTGACAGGTGTGAGGTGATATCTCATTGTGGTTTTAATGTGCATTTCTGTGATGATTAGTGACATTGAATATCTTTCCTTATGACTATTAGTCAGATGAAAATACATGAATTAACTATCCCACTCAAAAAGCTGAAAAGAAAAAAATAAAGTTAAAGAGAGCAAAAGGAATGGAACAGCAGAAATTAATGCATTAGAAAACAAAAAAGTGCTTCTCCTCAGAGGCTTTTAAGTCTACTTGCAAACAGTTTTGCAAATGATTTCCTCTGCTTCAACAGTTATTTCAGATTTACGGTGAATTGTTTTTTTCTTGGTTAGTTTTGCTGAGGATATCAATTTCATTAATTTTTCACAGAAATTAGATGTTCATTTATATATAGTTGTAGTACTTTTCTGCTTTCTAATGCATTAATTCCTGCCATTCCGTTCCTTTTGCTCTCTTTCACTTTATTTCCCTTTTTAGCATTTTGAGTGGGATGTTCATGTCTTTTCATCTTTTTACGTTGATATTAAGATCAAGATTTATGACCAAGATAAGTGGTGTTCTTTTTAGTATTTACAATATGCTATGGTTTTTTATAGATAAGACTATAGCAGAGAAGTGGAATTTCCTTTCTTGGATGAGTATTGACAATGAAACAAGGTCATGGGCAATACCAGATCATGCATGGGTTAGAGGTGAAGGCACCAATAGAGCAGAAAGAAAGTGAATTTCCTACAGATGGCTAGCATGTTTTGCATCTTTTTTTGCCTAGCATCTGTTTGGTTTGTGTGGCTTCTCTGCCTTACTCATAAGGTCATAAAGTAAACCTTAATGTTGTTTTCTTTGCATATGTTTTTCCTTCCTAAGTCTCCCTAGAGTTGTGTCAGATGTTTTAGTGTTTTTAAACAATCAACTTTTGCCTTTGTTCAGCATTTATTGAATTAGTCATTTTTTTCTTTTAGAATTCTTTTGCTGTTTCTTGATAACTATATAAAATTGATAATTAGTTCTTTTATTTTCATCTTGTCTGGCTTTCTAGTGTAAGCTTTTAAGGCTATCATCTCTCAGCTCCAGTTGCAGCTTTCAAATTTTGATTTGGGGTATCTTTTTTTTATCATTCAGTTATGAGTATTTTCTTCTAATATATTTTTAATCTGTAAATTTTGGAAACGGTTTCAGATTCACAGCTCAATTGGGGGAAAGGTATAGAGATTTTTCAATGCCCCTTGCTTCCACACATGCATAGCCTCCCCCATTTATCAATACCCCCCACCAGAGTGATATATTTGTTACAATTGATAAACTTACATTGACACATAGTAATCATTCAAGGCCCATATAATTTACCTTAGGATTCACGCTTGGAGTAGTACATTCTGTAGGTTTAGGAAAATGTAAAATTACATGCAACTATTAGTAGGGTAATGTACAGAGTATTTTCACTATCCTAAAAATCTTCTGTGCTTGCCTATTCATCTCTCCTCATCTATAGCCCATAGCAACCAGTGATCTTTTTATTGTCTAGCTTTTTTTTAGAATGTCATAGTTTTGTTTTTATTCTAGAATATCACAGAGTTGTAATAATACAGTATATAGCCCTTTTTTCCCAGAATGGCTCTTTTCATTTAGTAATATGCATTTAAGATTGCTCCATGTCTTTTCATGGCTTGATAGCTCATTTCTTTGTGCTGAATAATATGCATTCTACCCCAATTTATTTATTCATTCACCTCCTAAAAGATATCTTGGTTTCTTCCAAGTTTTGGCAATTACGAATGAAGCTGCTATATCTGTACAGGGATTTGTGTGAACATAAGTTTTTAGCTTCTTTTGGGTAAATACCGAAGAATGTGATTTGCTGGACCATATGGTGACAATATGTTTAATATGTTTAGTTTTATAAGAAACTGCCAAACTGTCCTCCAAAGTGGCTGTACCGATTTGCATTCCCACGTCAATGTATGAGCATTCCTATTCCTCCACTTCTTAGTCAGCACTTTGTGTTGTCAGTGTTTGGGATTTTTTGTTTGTTTGTTTGTTTGCCATTCTAATAGGCATATCATGCCATCTCATTATTGTTTTAATTTACAGTTCCCTAATGACAGATGATACTGAGCAGCTTTTTATATGCTTATTTGCTATAGGTGGTGAGGGGCCTGTTAAGATATTTTGCCCATTTTTAATTGGGTTGTTTTTTCTTATTAAGAGTTTGAGTTCCTTGTACATTTTAGAAAACAGTCCTTTATAAGATGTCTTCACAAATATTTTCTCCCAGTATGCAGCCTGTCTTCTTAATTCTCTTGATAGTGTTGTTGGAAGAGAAAAACTTTTTAATTTTAATGAAGTCCAGCTTATTAATTCACCCACCCACATACACATTTGGGACCAGGTTTCACTGCCTTTATGTGATATACATTGTTTGCAGATTCTGTATTTGACAAATTGCCTGCTTGTCAATATTGACCTGTAACCTCAATATCAATATGCATAGTGCTTTCATGGTCATTCACAGATATGTTCGGAATGATAAAAATTTTGAGTTTTCCCCAATGTGCATGTTCCTAGCTGAAGTCAAACAAGGCAACATACGTCTTTGTTCCAGCTCTTCTATACTATAAGCAGGTGTCCTTTTTGAAGTCTCAAAAATTAATTTTAATGCCACATTTTTGTTGATGACTGTACTTTTTAAAATGGCCCCAAAGCATAGTATTGAAGTGTTAGCATGTGTTTCTAAGTGTAAGAAAGTATGGTATGCCTTATGGAAAAATACACAGATAAGCTTCATTCAGACATGAGTATAATGCTGTTGGCTGTCATACACGAAACAAGTATATGTACTGCTCAATGATGAAAATAGTTTGACCATAGGCTCACAGCAATCTGAACCTGTATTTCTCCTAGAAGCAATGGTCTGGTTTTCATTAATTCAGTTTTGTGGTGACTTTATAGAATGTAACTACCACAAATAATGAGAATCAACTGCACTTCAAACTTTGTAATTGAAGGTTGTGGTTGTTCCATTGGTTCATTGGAAATATTTATCTCTCTACTTCTGCTTTCTTTTCTTCATTTGGGATTATTTCACGGAAGATATTTAAAAATGGCTTTATTCCACCATCTTTAATAAGAAATATAATACATAGTTTTACTTTTAACTACCGGCCTAAAGTTTCTTTCTTTTTTTTAAAGGATATTTCATTCTGCTATAAATAACTCATGATTATGTCCACAGAGATTCAGTTTTGATTATCTATAAATTAAGTATGTAGTTTTCAACTTAAGGTTTAGAAATTGGAGTTCTTTCAAAATTATAGGACTCAATTTGTTTGTAGTTTGGTGCAATTTTGATTCCCAAAAAGAAAAAAAAAATTATTTTTAAGAAAGTTTTTTAAAAGTAAAAATAACATTAATCAAATCATGATATTCTATAAAAGAATATGGTAAAGGCTTTCTCTTCCATTTAGGTTCAGAAAAAAATATTTTATTAAAATGTTTACTTTGCTCATCTCAAATTGGATCTATACTAAATTTTGGACAGAATAGTATGCCATTGATTGGAAAAGTCCATCTGTAAGATATTCTTGACTTAAAAAAAAGGTTAATTTTTAATGACCAGACTGAGGTTATCTAAACAACATTCTTCATAAAAATGAATATGACAAAAAAAATAGAAAAAAGATAGTCCTTATATGAGGCATTATTCTAAATTGTTCAACAATGTTATAAATACTTTATAGAGAATAATTGATGATTTTATTTTCTCTGTGATATTGCCTTTGAGAGCTTTTACTTAATATTGAATTAAATAATTCCTTTCCAAGAAGAAAACATTTTCCCACCATACTATTTTTCACATGTATGAAAGTTAATCAAAGTAAGGCATGTTTTCAAGAAAACCTAGTAAGTTGGTATTCGGCCAAAGAGACAACTATCCATTTTGAGAACAAAACTTGCGAGCTATATATCTGAGAAGAGTTACAATTCTGTTAGGTATACACATCTTCTACTTTCTGCTTAAGCAATCTAATGCAAATTATGCCAATGCCTTAGAATTCACTTTTAGAAACCATGAGTTCTTTTTCAGCTCTTGACATTGAAAGCCTATCAGAAGTCATCGCTCTCCTCCTTATTACAAGAAAAATCTAGACATATTACCTCTATGGTCATCCTCCCTAAAGCCATAATGCTGTCTAATCATGAGGAAAACATCAGATAAACTCCAGTTGAGGGGCATTTTACAAAATGCTTGACCAGTGCTTCTCAAAAATCTTTTTTTAAATTGAAATATATTTGACATATGACATTGTGCTGGTCATGAAAAACAAGAAAAGTCTAAGAAACTGTCACAGCCAAGAGAACCTGACAAGCCAAGATAACTAAATGTAATATGGTTACCCAGATGAGATCCTGGAACAGAAAAAAAGGATATTAGTAAAATAGGAATGGGTTCTGAATAAAGTATGAAATTTAGTTAATAATAATGCATCATTATGGGCTCATTAACTGTGACAAATGTATCATACCATATGTAAGATGCTAATAATTAGGAATACTAGATGTAGGGTATATGGGTACCCTCTGTATTATGCTAGCATTTTTCTATAAATCTAAAACTATTTTAAAATTAAAAGATTATTTAAAAATTATGATCACATACATAAAGTTAAAGAAATCTCCTCTTGTTTTAAATTACAGCATTATATATTACAATTGTGTCTTCCATTAAAATGCCATCACAACACCAAGATCATAAAATTCTACTCTTGTATCATTTGTTTTTCATGTGGTTACAATGAATATTGCCTTAGCTAAAAATATCCATAAATAACCCTAAAGAATAGGCTCTGCTCTTAATTCTTAACTGAGATTCTGTTGGCTAAGAAAGGAGATATGAAAAATACTTTCTTTCACATGAAAAATGCTATGAAATCTTTAACATTTAAACTGGCTACTCTGCTTCTAAATGGAAATGCATTCCTCTTTGGCAGATATACCTAGGAGTGGGATCACAAATGAGAGAGAAGCATTTTTACCCATGCTTTTAACTTCTGTACCACCTTATTTTTGAATCATCAACACAATCACTTTTATCCCAGGTTTAAGTGTTAAAAATATTTATTTCTAATTCATATTTGAACAAATGTAGTCTTTCTATGATTATCATTTCCTAAACATCATTCCAATTAAGCTTTGATTGCTCCGTGTGTTTTTAGATAACCTTAAGCAAGTTTGTAAAGCATGAACTTTTGGGGGTTTGACTTCTGTTATCATTTACCTAGTTAGACAAAAGTAATTTTGATGTTTATAACTAACCAATGTAAGCTGCAAAGTAGAAAAGAATCTTGGAGAAAAAAACGACTATTCAGAAAAGAATAATAGAAAATAAAATACTGGAAGAAAAGTTCAATGGGAGACTTTTGAGTGAGTACTTATTTAAAATAATCATTATAGTAATAGGTTGTAACTGTAGCAGACTTGTCTTTTTGTCTCTCAAATGTCTTTCTTTCTTGGATGATCTGACAATCATTCCATAGTAATCCTGCTTACCCCAGGGATTTCAAAGCAGGGCTAACCTACCACACCATCCCCAAAAGGGATCCATTTAATGTTCCCCAGACTGTTCCTTTTCCCTGGCCTGCTGGACTTGCCAGACAAGAATCCTTCTGAGATCGTTGCCAGAACTACAGGGAATGATCTTTCCTTTTCTTCTGTAAATATAAATTGTGTATAGGTTTTCCTATCATGTCAAGACCCAATATAGGAATAAAGCTAATACAGGAAAGCAGATCTGAGAGGTGGAAGAAAGTGCCAATGACATTTTGAACATCTTTATCTAGCCATGCCCATATGAGGCCTATCAGTGGGCTTCCTATTATGTGGGCCATTGTATTCCTCTTATAATTTAGTTTATGTTTTTATGAACCTAAAATGAAAATACTAGATAGTACACTAATACTTTTTGAACTTGTAGAATATGCTAGAAACTGTGTTAAATGATTTAAACAAATGATCTCATTTAATTTCCACAGTAACCCCATGAAAAAGATTCTATAATTAACCCCTTTGGTAATTAAAGATGAGAGAGTTTGAATAACATGTCTGAACTCTTGATGAAGAAACAGAGTCCAAGCAAAGTTAATCCAGTTACAAAATTAACTTAGTCATGGTCAAGGCTATTTAGCTGTCTAACAGAAAATCACTATGAGAAAATGAATAATTGATTGGTAGTCTAATCACTCAAACTGATTTAAGTAAAAATATTAGTTCTTTGACTAAATTCTATCTTTATTTCAAAAGCATTTTGCAAAAATGTACATTTTATATGTTTGTGTATACACGTATGTATGCATATTTTTTCTTTTTTATAACCCCAAACTAATCCCATGAACAGGTAACACTTGGTAGGTAATTAAACCATGTGTGAATACTTCAAAAAAGTTTTCATTTACCTTTAAAAACACCAAACTACATTTGTGGATATGTGAAGATACAAAATGAATTGATATTTTTTCAGACAAATATTTCCTAAGCCTGCAGAAGATGTATTTATGTTTATATTTATCTTGCTTCCTTTCCTATGCTATAAAAATACTAAGAACTATCTTAATTAGTAGTCTTTTCTCAAAATTATTTTGGAATAACATATGACAAAAATATATTCATAATAAAACATTTAAGTTCAAAGTTCTGATTATAGAAATTATCATTTGTAAGAGAAAGTCTGAGAATTAGTAAGTCTGTAGGGGAGATGAATATTGAAGCCAAAATCTTTGGTGCTAGGATGAATTTCTAAAACATTAATTGGCAATAAATGTAGAATTCTAGTAGTAATGGGCAGCATGTAGTTATGCACCCTTCTGTCTGCATGTCTTCTAATCTATGTAATAGATACTAGCTCCATGGCACATATCTAAATTTTCTCTTGATTCTAATATATTTTTTACTTGTTAAATAAATTTGCAAAAAAACCCTTTACTCCCATTTGCTCATTTATTCTTATTTTTAAATAACAACCTAATCAAGCTGTAAAAAGAATAGAAAAATATAATTACTGTCACATTTTATAAACAAAGCTTGAGTACATGGTTCCCATGAGTTTATGATTGTTAAAAGTATTTTGTGGAAACTAAATATAAATTATGGAGGTGGTTTATATTTTAATAACCACTTCCGGCCCTTTCTTATTTAAAGTATGTCAAGTTGTAATTTTTGGTTGGGGGGGGTAAAATCTATTAAGGAGGGAAAACTTTTGCTTGTCCTCTTTCCATTCTAGTTAGTTGACTTGTGCTTAATTTAACATCTTAAGTTTACTAAAGTAAAAACAATTTAGCCAATCATTATCCATAAGCTATGTATATATGTCCTTAGGTTTTAACTACGGCTGCCCTGAAATTAGAACTAAAGATGGAACACACATGGCTATGAGCTCATCACACCATAATGAGCTGGGCTTCAGAGATTGCAAAGTGCTTCTCTTCCACAATATGCAAATTGTGTACAATGCCAGATGCGGAAGCGCTGATCCAGTTGCCAAGTTCTGTGGAGGGCATGGTGATTCATTCACAAATTGTTACAAATTTAGATACTCAGGAACTAGCAGCCTGTTTAGGCCTGCCTACATGCATGGTTACTGTGGGCTATTGTAGGACATTCAAGCGCCTGAAAGGACATCTCAACCTTAAATTCTATCGAGTATACTATGAAGTCAGACTTGGTTAACCCCAGGATATAACTCAATATTTTTTAGAAGCCTGTGGATAGTGGATCTGCCTGCACATGACAGAGAGAAACTATTCAAAGAGAACAATTGTCTTCAATGTAAAATTAGCACCTGTTAGCACCACTCTCCACATTCATATTTAGAAGATTCCTCCTTTGTGTCAATATATTTTTGTCCACATAAGCCATTTTTTTCACATTTATATTTATGAAATAACCAGTCATAGATTCAGCATGACATACGATTATACATATTCACCATCTTAGAATAATGTGATCATTTATTCAGCAAATATTATTTGATGACTTACAAGGAGTCATGAACTAAGTTGGATGTTAAGAACAATAAAACAAATTAGGTCATGTCTTAAAAATATTTGACCCTAGAGGAAATATGAATTAAGTCATATGTTCTATTATCTGTGTGTGGCCAAAACTATTTACTTTTTAATGTATTTTATTTTGTTTTGGGGGTGTTTGAGAGTGGAACAAAAATGTGATACTGTAAAAAATATATCCTGACCAGTTGTTGATATATTATTTATCCTTCTAAACAAGAGTGTAAGGAGACTTTAACAAAAGGGTAAGTAGGCTTGTTAACTCAATCAATTTTCTGCAAGTTTATCCCTGAGGTCTAATGTTTTGGCCAAATGACTCTTGTTTCAAGATATCAATCTTTTGAAAGAATGAAATACTAAAAGAATAAGGCTAGCAGATCTTTGAAAAATTGACTTTCTTAAGGGAAAGAAACTATATATTTTTCTCTGTATAAAATGATATACATGCATGTGGTGTGTATATGTGATATCAATGGAAAACACACATTGAAAATTCTAGATAGTTTATAGCAGGGTCAACAAACGATGGCTTATAGGACAAATCAGGCCCACCACCTTTGTTTGTAAATAAAGTTTTACTGATATATAGACATGTTTACTTATTTACATACTGCCTATGACTGCTTTCATGCTAACGTAGCAGAATTGAGTTTTTGTGGTAGAGATCTTATGGCCTGCAAAGCCTAAAATATTCACTATCTGGCCCTTTACATGAAAAGTTTGCAGAGCCCTGGTTTATAGTTTTGCATTATATTCCTGTAAAAATGGAGTGTTTCTTTCTCTAACTTATGTTTGCAAAGTATTACCCAAATATAAAAGTACTAAATGATAATGCTTATGCAGGTAAAAGCATTATAAATGCTTAATTTACATCAGATTTCACACAAAAATGCCAAATATGAAATAAAATCAAGATAATCCTATTATAGAAGGCAGTCTGTAGAATTTATTTAACAGAGAAGTTAAAAGAAACACAAGTTTTGTCCACAGATAGTTTCTATAAAAATTGAATTTGGTACTATATTTTCCATGTGTATAAGGACCCAGTAAAGAAAACAGAAATCACACCATGTAGTTCATTACCAGGTATTTATATAAGTTATTAGTTATAAAGACATTAGAAAAACTAAAACTGAGGATGGTGAGTGAACCCAAGCTAAGGAATGAGGTAAGAGGCCTGAGTTTCAGAGGGGAGAGAAGGGTAATTCACAGGACTATAAAAACAGACATTCGGCAATTAGATGTTTGTCCTGCTCTATAAATAAGGCATAAAATGTTATTTCCACTAATAACTCTGATTATGGGCAAAGCCCCCAATTTAAATTTTTTAAGGACGAAGGAGAGGTAAAAGTTTCTCTTTGCCTTCAGCTCAAAATAACCCACTTGGCAAAGTGGCTCATCTTGGGGAGGCCTGTTCTGAATCATTTCAGTAGGTATGGGTTTAAGAAACAAGCATGCAAACAAACAAACAAAAAACGACCTGCTCACCATGTTTTTAAAAAACTTCAGAACATTTAAATTTTTTAGATACACACTAAAAAGTTTCTGGATGAAATTATATGGTATTTGGGGTTTGCTTAACAAAAATGGCAGAAAAGGGACAGAGTGAGTTAGAATCTAGATCAATATATTTCAACAGCAGCACCATTGACATTTTGGACTGGATAATTCTTTGTCATGGAGGTTGTGTATTGTAGAATATTAACCAGCATCTTTGGCCTCTTTCCCAGAGACTTTGAGTTAATAATTGTTGAAGTAGGATGATGGGTACATGGTGTTTTGTTATTAGTCTCTCAACTTCAGTATATTTTTAATATTTCCATAACAAAAGCTGAAAACCACAAAATAAACTACTTTAGAGAGTATTCTGCCTCTGCTAGATTTAGTATTTCAATTAAGGCTGTTACTAAAGGTCACATAAGTCAATACTTGAGTCAATTAGTAATGATGCTAATAAATTCTGAAGTCAACTTCTGAAATAACTTTGCACAAAGAGAAATTGTGCAATTTCACATGCCCTATATCTTATCATCAATATTCATATATTAAGTATATAGATGCATACAACACTGCATTAGATATTATTTTTCAAATTTATTTACACATATATAACCCAAGTCTACTGAAATTTTCAATCAAATACAGATATTTCCATTGCATATAAATAAAGTGATTGGCTTGACTTTGCATTTGCCAATGCAAGTAGATAATCTCATACATATCACTGTATCACAAAGTAAACCAGAAATGAGCCTGATGATTTTGAATTCTAGTTCTTATATTGTCTAGATTTCTACTTTGTCCATACAATTTCTCTAGACCTCAGTCTCCTGAGGACAATAGAATTCTGCAGAATGCTATGAGCAAAATCTTTCTAAGGTATATACCATAATCGTTTCCTTATATGTTTTAAAGATGAAACACAAAATCCTTAGCTTTTCTCTCTAATCAGGTCTTGCTAGGTCTCATGCCTCTATGCACCATTCATGATAAACCATCTACAGTTCTGTGTACAGGGTCCAGCACAAATAACACCTCTTTTTTTATTACAAAATATTTTATTACAAAATCATAAGCATGTCATTCTGTACATAACAATATCATACTCAATCACGCCATATGACATTTTAGGTGAAATATTCAAATTAAACTATAAGTTACTACACCCATATTATTACCCCACCAATCACACTCAAGCAAGTGTTACTTCTGCTGGAACCTGTATATGTAATGGTTTCTGATCTCTATGTTTATTCACATTCCCTAGATCAATACAATTTCCATCAGGCCCATTTCACCTCTTTATATCACTGGCCTGACCCCATTGTCATCTAAGTTGCAATTCCCTATTCACACATGAAGACATTGTCTCTTTGTATGACACAAGACATTCATCTAAATATCAAGCACATCGGTTGAAATTTATAACATATTTGCAGGGTATTGCTAGTATATATTTCAATGCATAACTATGAAATGTATCATTTTTCTGTCGCAATTTTTAGTAAGGGTGATTTAAATGTCCAAAATTTCTAGTTTCTCTTTTCATTTTGCAGTGTCTCACTTCCCTTTCCCTATACCTACTGCCCTTCAATAAAATACTTCTATCAGTAACATCTCTATCTAATCACTTCTTTGTGGTTTACTTTTATTACTCATGAACTCCCCTAGGTGACAATGAGATGAAATCCAGGCATCTGGCTTTGCACTATTCTACTTCCCTGTGAAAAGCAGTAAAAACATGGCTAGAACCACAGGACTATGGACAACATTCAGCTTATTTTTTATCTTTAGGTAAATTTGCAATTTGCCTTCACCTACTGGAGAACTATGCACAGGAAAATCACATTGCAACCACATGATAATGTCAAAAAACTCAACAGATCTCTTTCCTTCAGCCTGAGAACAAATGGTTAAGTTTTAGAATTGCAGGTGATACTGTTTGGAAGCATAAAGCAGATTTTCACCTGAACCTACAACCAGGTTGGCAGATTATTATTTGGAAATAATAGTTTAACAACCTGACCATTTTCCTTGAAGTCCTTTGTCCATCTGTTGGAAACATTATTGAGTAGTCAGTGATGCTTGGGTCATTTGAGTTTCACGGAATATCTGGTATCATTAAGGCATCAGTTCATCTGGAAATTTATATTCCAGATTTGAAACGTTTATCATTCCAAATTTCCTGGCTGGTGAAAAATCAGCATTGTTCTAGATATGGGGAAGAAAGGATAATCCAGAAAAATCTATACTTCTTTTGTTAATTTTCATTGTCTTCATTTTATGAATTATGTAATTATTACACATATACCATAAAAGAGAAAAATCTTTATAAATGCTATAACCTAACTATAAACACAGAACTCACTTCCATTCTATACACATACCTCCATAAGAGCACAAAGCAAAGCCTTTGAAAATATATGCACGTGCATATATTTCAGTAAATATTTTGTCTTTGTGCATTCTTCTGTAATATTTATATAAAATTTAAATTTTTCATTAAGGTTTTGTTTATAAATGTTTAATATATTTTTGTAATTTGGAGAAATAACTTCAACTCATATATAGTAAGCCCAAATCATCTCCTTTACCTACTTTGGCTTAGTAAATATTTTACATCACAAGGATGTGAAATGATCATTGTGTTAGAATATTATCTTCTCTTGGTTTCCTCTCCAACTTACACTCTAATATCAGAACTTATAATTGTTAATTTAAAATATAGTGTAGGGGAATTTGTCACTCCAAAGTATGTCTTTCTGGCATAAGAATTATGTTGAGCTGTTTAATTTTAAGAAACAACAGACTAGGGAGAGGCTCTGTAAACAAAGTACAAGTTACCTCATGAAGACATTTACCTTGTAAGAAAATCTCCATCTCAAAAAAAAAAAAAAGAAAGAAAATCTCCATCTCTAAAGGTGTCTCATCACTCTGCAAGGACTGCCTTCACTGTCAGCAGAGAAGGCAAGCACTCATATCTGCATAACAATCTTACCCTTGTTTACTGTGCTTTCCCTCCTAACCTCCCATCATCTCCCCACCCCCAATGTCTTCTTTCGTCTTTCAGTGAGGATGATTTTTAAGGTGGTGACTTCAGCCATTTTGGCAAGTTACTCAGTTTTCCTAGGTCTCTCCCATGTACACAGGAGGTATTCATTGTGTTAAACTTTAATTTGTTTTTCTCCTTCTAATCTGTCTCATGTCAATTTGATTGTTAGACCAGCTGAAAGAATCTACAAGCCTAGAAGAAAATTTTTCCTCCCTGACAGTAATTTCTAAGTATATTTCATTACTTACTTTTTGCTCCCTAGTAGCAATGTGCTTCACCACGAGGCAAACAGGAGATTGACTTGTAAACTAGAAGCCAAAGCATTAGGATGGAATGAAAGCCTTCCTGGGAAAGGAATTTTTAAGTTACAGATGATTTACTGTCAAACTCTAAATTATACAATATAAGAATGCCTCAGGATGCCTTAAAACAAATTGTCCCCATTTAAGATTTCACAATTAAAAGGGAAGGCGGCCTCCCAAACATCTTTCTTGCCATAAATATGAGTGTGTCTGGAGTTCCGACCCTGGCAGTGATCAGTTGCTGCATGTTAACTAATGTACCCCCAACTGCATACCTAGGATGGCAGTGATGGCTGGCTTGGTGAGTCACTCAGCCCCTGAGGACATTTTTGCAAATAGAGGAAAAACGTCAAGACCTTTCTCAAAAATTAAATCAGCAAGCTTCCTAGTTATCCTCCTGACTTAAGTAGAAGGAGTAGATTTCTATTCCCCGAAGCACCTTGTAAGAGTAGAGCTGCCTGAGCACAGTTCACAGATACCTTTAGCATGAATGGGAGCTGGAAAGAAATGGCCTTTTCAGAATATAAAGCAGGAAAAGTTTTCTCTTCACACAAACCTAGGTGTAATACTTTTATAAAAAAATAATTACTCTGTAGGATATATGAATAAGAGTTGCACTAGTTACTTCTAAACAAGCTCAGAAAATTAAAAAAATATATTTTTTATAATGTGCTTTTTATAAAGATGTATGAAATTGATGTTTCCGTGGGTATCTATTTCAAATATTACGATCTATCCTTAGCTTTCTATACCTATTTTAAATTTGACTTTGCCCAATGATTTTAAAAAATTATTGTATTTCCCATTACCATTTAACCCCCTTATATGATCCTCCCCCCAGCAATCACCACACTGTTGTCCATGTCCATGAGTCCTTTTCCCTTTTTGTTCAATCCCTTCACCCCCTAGCATCCCCCCATGACTGGCTGTCATCCTGCTCTCCATCTATGACTCTGTCTCTATTTTGCTTGTTAGTTTAGTTTGTTCATTATATTCCACATATGAATGAAATCATATAGGATTTGTCTTTCTCTGACTGGTTTGTTTCACTTAGCCTAATGTTCTCCAGATCCATTCATGATGGTGCCAAAGGTAAAGTTTTCTTCTTTTTATGGACAAGTAGTATTCCATTATTTAAATATCCCATTGTTATTTTATCCACTCATCTTCTGCTTGACATTGGGCCGCTTCCATATCTTGGGGATTGTAAATAACACTGCAATTAACATAGGGTGCTTATAACCATTGATTTTTAAATACAGTGTGGTAAACTCTCAACATTACAGTCCCATTGAACTTTGGGCCATGATGAAAATGTTCGATATCTATACAGAGGGCCCAGAGACATATAAAAGGATGCTTAGCATCACTAGCCATCAGAGAGATGCAGGTTAAAAACACAATAAGGTACCATCTCACACCAGTCAGAGTGGCCAACATAAACAAATCCACAAACAAATGTTGGAGAGGATGCGGAGAAAAGGGAACCCTAGTGCACTGTTGGTGGGAATGCAGACTGGTGAGGCCACTGTGGTAAACAGTATGGAATTTCCTCAGACAACTAAAAAATTGAACTGCCCTTTGGCTCAGCAATTCTGCTGCTGGGATTATACCCTAAGAACCCTGAAACACCAATCCAAAGGAACCTATGCACCCCAATGTTCATAGGAGCACAATTTACAATAGCCAAGTACTGGAAGCAACCTAAGTGCCCATCAGAAAATGAGTGGATCAAAAACTATGTTATATTTACACAATGTAATTCTACGTAGCAGAGAGAAAGAAGGAGCTTATACCCTTTGCAACAGCATGGATGGAACTGGAAAGCATTATGATAAGTGAAATAAGCCAGGCAGTGAGGGACAAATACCATATGATCTCACCTTTAACTGGAACATAATCAGCAGAAGAAAAAGCAAACAAAATATAACCAGAGACATTGAAGTTAAGAACAATCTAACAATAGCCAGAGGGGAGTGGGGAAGGGTAAGTAGGGAGAAGGGTTTTCAGGAACGACTATAAAGGACACATGGACAGAATCAAGGGGGAGGGTGGAGGTGGGGGAAGGAGGTAGATTGGTCTGGGGTGGGGTGGAGGGATGGGGAGAAAAGACATACAACTGTAATTGAATAACAATAAAAATTTTTTAAAAAAGAAAATGTTCAATATCTACATTGTCCAATATGGTAGCCTCTGGCCACATGTGACTATTGAGTACTTGAAATGTGGTTATTGACACTGAAGAACTGAATTTTTAAATTTTTTTTATTTTAATTAATGTAATTGAACCCACAAGTTTGTATGACCAAATAGTAGTAAGAACAATCACTAAAGCATGAGTATGCAACAAGGAAGGGTCAAGTCAAGGACCATGTATATAAAGGACCCGTGGACAAGGACAATGAGAGAGGGAAGGATCAAATTGGGCAGGTCAGGGGAGAGTAATGGAGGGAAAATGGGGAATACTACATTAAAAAACAGTAAAAAATAAAGTTTATTTCAAAAGGCGGACAAGTGAGGAGGTGGGGAGAAAGCCCAAATCTACATCCTCAACCTAGGGTTCAGGACTTGTTTTTAAGGAATTTGGGGGAAGAGGTATGCAGAAGCTTTGACAGTTTAGTTTTAATTGAAGAGCTCTGAAACTGGGCCATTGATGCTAAGGGCTTCAGCAACACATCTTCCTGGAAAATGGACCATTCATTTCCCTAGAAAAGGGTCCCACTCTTCAATCTCCAGTTGTGTCCCAATCCTTTGGTTCCGAGGCAGGTTGGGAGTTGTGAGACTTTGGTTCTGGGAGAAACTGGAGGTCAAGGTTCTCTCCTCTGTGCTGCTTTGGCCACGTGGCTTGTGGTTTTGGTGTTATCTCTGAAAAGCAACTCATTATCTTGTTAGCAACAGGATAAGACCATTTTAAACTGGTTCTGTGTTTAGATTAACTTAAATTGAAAAAGCAGCATATGGCCAGTAGCTATGCTATTGGTATTGGGCAGCAACATTGAGAGCAGCTCTTCTCAAGCTTTAATATACACCACAGGATCTTGTTCAAAGGAAAATACAGATGCAGTGTGTCTGGGGTGGGACCTGAGGATCTGCATTTCTAGCAAACTCCCAGTTGCTGCTGCTGCTGCTCTATAGACCCCACTACAATTTGCAAGGATTCAGAAGAATCCTTCTCAAACTTCGATGCATGTGAAAAAACACCAATGCCCAGGTGGAGCCGATACCAAAGAAAGAAGGAATTCTCTTATTTTTACATCTCTGTAGGCAGTTTCAATGTCTAGCCAAGTTTGAGAACTAATGCTTTGAAACAGTGCTTATTATATTTTAAAGTGCATAGGAATCACCTGGACATCTTGTTTAAATATTGATTCTGACTTGGTGTGGTATAGGGCCTGAGATTTTTGCATTCTAGTAAGCTTCCAGATTACTGGTCTGCTCTAGACATTGCTATTCAAAGTGTGTGTCATGGATCAGCATAATTAGCACCACCAAGGAGCATTTTAGAAATGCAGTACCTTGGGTTCCCCTTAGAAAAATTGAATCAGAATCTGTTTTGAACAGTTTTCACGAACATTTTGCATGTACATTATAGTTTGAGGGGCACTATCTGGACATCAGTGATTTTTGTTTTTTGGTTACTGTTGAGTTTGAAGAGTGTTGGGAGTGATTTTTAAGATTAGAATTCTAGCTCAGTGATTTTCAAAGTATGACCCCAGATCCAGCAATGTCTGCATCACTGGCAACTTCTCTTAGGATAGGGCCCAGTAATTCATGTTTTATCAAACTCTTTGGGTGATGCTCATATATGTTAAATTTTGAGAAATACTGCTCTGGCTCTTCTGGATTCAGAATTCTGAAGAAATAAGCTTTATTAACATTTATTTTGTATAGCTGTTGTAATGTATTCAAGATACATACCAATGCTTTATACACACAGTATTGTGCATCATGTAAAAAGGGACTATTTATCTTAAGGGACAGTACGATCACAAAGATGTTCAATTATTATTTGTTGAATGAATTATTGAAGGGTTATTTACTAATAAAATACATAATATATGTAGAATTTTTATAGTCTTCCAGGATGATCTTCTAAAATGCAAATCTAATTATTTTATTTCCTCACTTAAATCCTTTAATGACTTACCATTTCTGTAAGGATTAACTTACAACTCCTTAAATTAATCTATAGGATCTGGCCACATTCTGTGCCACTGTCCATTGTCACCACTCTTTATGATCCCCTAAGCACCACCCAGCTCTCTATAGTAAAATTATTCTAGCCTTCCATCACTTTGGTCTTTGAACCATACTACTATCTACCTCAGGACCTTTGTGCATCGTGTTCTTTCTAAAGAGATTGTTCTTTGCATACCTACCCCATTACCTTTAACTAATTCTCATCGTTTGTTGGCCAAAGGTAAGTCCTGTGCTCATGGACTTATGTAGCATCATTCTCCCCTTTCTCTACATACCTACTTATATGTTCTATCTGGCCAATTGGGGTCATAGGTAATGCACAGACAGATCATATATGTTCTTTTCTTTTAGAAACTAATAAACAAATCTTAACTGCTGCATCAGAATTTACTAGTATTTTAAACATCATCCTAAGCCTTCTCCAATTAATGCTTTCCATCAGCAATGAGTCATTTTGTTACTTGTGTACATAACATACAAAATAATTTTTAAAAATGTGTGCCCTTGATGATTTTCAGATAATTTCTATAAGGAGTGTCATAGGCATCTATACATGCTATTTTGTTAGACTAGAAATATTTAAAAATTTGTAAAATTAGTCTAAATCCTGGAAATAAATGATTTTAATCCAAATAAATACTATAAAGTATTTTAGTAATTTTCAGAAGTAGGAACACAAACATCATCTAGGGATAATTTGAGTTAATATACAGGGTGGGGCAAAAGTACATTCACAGTTGTGAGTAAACCTACTTTTGTCCTGCCCTGTAAATGTATGTGTATGTATGTATGATATAACTTTCTTGTTTTTAAATTATTTGATAGTTTATTGTAAGTCACCATTGTCTTTAAAGGAGATCAAAGAATATAATTAGTGCTTTCACTAAATTAATTTTGTAGACTAGATTATTCTTCAGTAAAAACGAGCTCTAAATTTTAATGAATTAAAACACAAAAAATAATTTCTCACTCATGTACCATGCATGTGGTACATGGTGGACTGGCTGGGGGCTCCACATTGTCTCAACTCAGAAACAATTCTGACATAGCAGCCATTATCTCAAACATTAAGGTTGCTTTGGCAATATTAGAGACAGAGCATAGTGAATATAATTTTTATAATTTTTTATGTTTAAATGTTGAATATTTCCCAGCTTTATTGACATATAATTGACATGTAAAATTGTGTAAGTTTATGGTGTACAACATGTTGATTTGTTATATTTGTGTACTGCAAAATGTTTACCACCCTAGCATTAGCTAACACCTCCATCGCATCAGATAATTACCATTTCTTTTTTTTGTGGTGAGAACATTTAAGATGTACTCTTAAAAACTTTCAAGTGTATAATACATTGTTGTTAACTATAATCACAATTCTATGCATTAGATCCCAAGAACTTACTCATTTTGTAACTGGAAGTTTGTATGCTTTGACCCATATCTCCTAGTCCTTTAAATCTTTGTAAAAGTCCTGCTTGAGAGTGGCACACATCACTTCCACTCACATTTCATTAGCTAAAACAATTCACATGGTTTCAACCTCAAGGGGGCAGGTAAATGTAATCTTGACAAATATCTGGAAAGACAACAAGAAATATTAGTGAAGAGCATTCATGACAATCACTGATGGTTACCAAATATTTGGTTATTGTTTTGCATGAAAAATACACACATCTTCCTGATACCTTTCCCAAGAATAAAATCCAAGATCCTCACCCTATCATTCATTTGGCTAAAATTTCAGAATTTCTGAGTTATGTGTGAAAATCTTTATATCACATCCATACATGACCACTCTATATCCAGATATCTATGACCTATGAACTAATAAAATAAGTGACTCAATGATATGTCCCACACCAGTATTATTTATGTATACTGGGAAATGATATAATGATAAAAGCCGGAGACAGTGTGAGGGGGTAGAATATTCTTTGACTAGGCCCTGATTATGGTAGGGAGAAGGTATGTTCAGTTTATTGCTCTCCATGGTCTCCAGCTAGAAACTTTGAAGATGTTTTCTTTTCTATTATCCTCCTTGGGCACATCTGAAATAAGCATAGGAGAATATCTCTCCTCAGAGTCTCTGCAGTTTTCTCAATATGCTCTTGGAAAGTTTGAGACTCCAAGGGTCACTCTGAGTCATAAACAGTCACAGAGTTTTCTGTTTCTTTTGCAGGAACATTCTCTTGAGAAACTTAGTAGGCTTAGTATGTGTTTAATTCTAATAAGTTCCATGCTCTAAAAGCCATATGCATAGTTCATTTCTGTACTTACTTATTAGGTTTGCTATATTTCCTGACTTTCTCATCCTCATGTCTCCCTCTTTCAATTTAATTGCTTATTTCTTGAACTTATCAAGTTCCAGCAGGGGAGCCATAACTTCATGCTCTTTTTCTTGAGCCATCTTGTCCAATCAAAAGGATTTACTGGTGTCAAAACCTTAATTGGATCATTTCTTTGAAAGACCTTAATTTGTCCAGAGATTTTAATAGTGGATATTGAGGGAATACCCTTGATTTGATTTCTGTCTCAAGGACTGGGTTTTAATTGGCCTTTGTCTCTGAAGGACCTTCTCAGATATATATTTTACCAATTAGTGTTAAAAAGCAGTAACTTCTTCTGATCTTATAGTCCCCAACTTTCTGGACTCTCATTCTCTCTTTGCTTTTATTCCTGTTTGCAAACCAGTCAATCCTTTTAAGCTCCAATCTCTTTCTTGTAGTACTTTATCTAAGCTAGTAGTGAACAAGCAACACACACACTTGCATTCTTTTTAAATCTTTATTTCTTGATTTACACCTTTACAATGTATATAATTTGCCTTCCAGATTATCCCTGTCAACAATTTTATCTAATGATTAGGTGCTGCATAAAATAGGTCATCATTTTTATAATCTCTGATAAATTTCCTCACCACTCACTTGCCAGTCTTCATTTTAAGTTTTTTTTTTTTTAATGGCAGTACCGCATTTCTAGGTACACATTTCTATAGTAATCAATATAGATGATATGATGTAGATTATTCTGCAGCTAAAAATTGTTAGTGGCTTATATCATTAAGATATATTTCTTGCTTCCATTACATGGGATAGTTAGAGGTTCTCCTCATTCTAGGGCTGAGGCCATGATACAGGAACAGAGAGGGGATGGTGATTCACCCTGGAAGTGACACATCATGGTCTCCACACATATCTTTCATTAAAGCAACTCACATGTACAGATACAAATTCAATGGTGGGCAGATACAAACTCTTCACATGCCTGGAAAGAAAAATCAGTATTTTGTAAATTGACTCAATGACTATCCTACCAAATAATAAAATGAGTCAATTTGTCTATGAAAAACATTAGAAGGAAATTTGACATAAATCTATATTTTCTAATGCTCCAAAATATTTTTAAAAATATAGATTACCTGCTATACATAGTATATTACATATTATTTACATTTATGCTACATATATTTTCCCAAATATTTTTGTTATTTACATTAATAAGAATAGTGGTTATATAAAGTGGCCAGCATTTTATATATGTTAATTCATTTTATTCTTACCATCACCCTGTGAGGTAGGGGTTATTACATTTCAGAGATGTAGAAATATTAGTATTAAATAATCATGCCCAAGAAGTATAGTCATCACTTGGTAATAAGTAAAGATGGGCAAGATTCACATTTCTATTCACTTTCTGGACAGCTCATTTGATTGTTCTACAGGCACTCTGAGATTGACAAATTCTTAATAACAACAGCAGCAGCTATGGTAATAGTACTACTATGAAGAGGCAACCACTACCTCTGAGTTTTTTATCTTCTTTATTGTGACTAATGTATCAATACAATTAAGATTAGGTAATTCAACTTTACTTTTCACTGTTTTCTATCACCACCCCTCAACATACCAAACTTTTACTGACTTTGTCTCTTTAATTTTTCTTAAGTATTCTCAAAGAAGCTCTGTGTCAGGCTATCAAATGAGTTCTACTTCATGTCAAAGAGTAGAATAATACCTAATAAGTCAAAGCAATATGAATTTTAACACATTAAAAAACCCATATAGTATAAAAGCAAATTTCCATCACTAATGGTGTTCGTGTTTAATAGATGTGCTATGGAGTGATGTTATAGGAAACTTTCAAACATAAAATAGGTCCATAAATTAGATAAACTACAAAGTGCTTTCAAATTCTAGGATTCTATGACTCTAATGTGCCTACCAGCACACCTACTTTCTTTTTCCTTTTATATTTATAAATCTTCATTTATAGAAATCAGTACATCTATACACCTACTTTGAGTTTTGCATCCAAGTTTCCTAACTTAAAATTTTTATTCTTCCGTCCTTCAAATTTTTCCAGCGTCTTGGGTGACCCTCAAAATGCCCTCTCTAACATGTTCCTTCCCAGTTCCTATTTTTCCTATCTTTTTTTATTCCTTATTTCCCACTCTACCAATCTACATTGCAATGGTTCAGGCATGTCAAGGCATTCCTGCTAACTCTGTTGCTATAAAGTGTGGTATCATTGTAGTATGTGCTGAAAAATCTTTTGATAAATTCCAATACTTATTTATGTTAAAACTATTCTTCAAACTAAGAACTTTTAGGGAATTTCCTCAACCTGATAAAGGCTATTAATGAAAAATTCTACAACTAAAATCATATGATTTATAAAAACATTGCACTTTTATCCTTAAAATCAAGAACAAAGCAAAGGTGTTCACTCCTGCCACTTATATTCAACAATGGGGAGGGGGGAAACAGCTTCAACAATTATCACTGGATAACAAATTTTGTTTTAAATATATGCCCACTTATTCCCACTGCCTTGAGGAAAGTCTTAGATGGTGCTGGTTTATTAGATAGTGTAATTCCAGGGAAGTTGGAGTGAGGTAAATGGAGACTGAGTCAAGGGGAAGAGACAATATAAGGCAGGATTACCAAGCTGGCTTCTACTTGGCATCAGGGGATGTTCTTATGAAAAGTCTTAAGAACTACTGAGTCTCGGGAAAGTTGACTGGAGGGAAGAGGAGTGAAATTGTAATCACTGGCTTCAGTCCCCATTGGTTAAAGCTACTTTTCTATGGATCTCAACTGCCCCACACTTCTGGGTTACATTGTGGTCTCATACATCAGTGGTAACAGGGAAGTTCCAGGTGGGAGGCTAGAAGCACACTGTAAAAAATAAAGTGAGATCATATTGTCCTGTGTCTGCATGTAGCCCCTCACAGTCGGTAACTTCAGCAGTGGCTGCTGTGTGTTTTGGAGGGGACATTGAAACCAGGGAACAAGGACTATAGAGATGAATGGCATCAAGAAAATCAGAGGTGGCACATAAGGTATGTTGGATGCCAAACACTGTCACAAATTTTCCTGACCAGACTCAGCCCTTCATTATCCACACAGACTGCATCTTGTCAAGTTAAAGAGAAGTAACATAAGTTACCAGTCAAAATTATTTAAGAGTGAAATTCTATACTTAGGAGTGTGAATTCTTCAACCAAAATGATCTGTCACCGTCAAGTTTGAGGGCACCTTTTGAAGTTGAGAATGGCATAAGATATTTAGGTCAAATGCCTGGAGACTTTTCAGAGCTGCATTAACTGCAATAAAAGCACAGACTTCGCCTCACTAGAACTTAATGTACTTGTGATAATGCTCACTTCACCAACCATGCACAGGCTTATTTTACCACGGACCAGAAGGTATCTGCCATTGTGTCTTTTCTGATACTGTTTCCCATGCTCATTACACTCACTCTACCATTCACTATATAGTTTCAGTGGTAGAACTCAATATGATTAAGAGTTAGATTTTGAGAATCATTTTCTGTGGAAAGTATATAGCACTCTAGAATGTAGAAGGGCATCCAATAAAATACTCAATAACATAGAATTAACTAAATTTCACTAAATTTTAAAATAGAATTGTCATTTGAGCAGAAGTAGTTTAGTAGACAGTTAGTAGAATTGTTAGTGTGTGTCTGTAGTCCCTGATAATTTACACCATTGTCTTTCTCTTATTTCATAATCTTTGGCAAAAAACTAGGCTACCCATTAATCTTTTAGGGAGTACAAGAGAGGTGTGATATATGAGAAACTCACTCAATATTCACCTAAACTTAAATGTGCTTTGTGGACATTAAGTTAATGGGCCACATGTCACTCAATGCTAGAATAGAGATTGACACATGGTAGAATCTTCTAGTATTGCTACAGCTTGAGTCCTTGTAGGATTGAAATAAGTGATACTTATAATCTAACTTCTGTTTCAATGGCAGGGGTGGGCTTATGACTTACCTGGAGTATACCAAAAGCGAGGTGAAAGTAGGTTAGTGGCATTTAAAATGATTCACAAAGCAACTTCTTGTTAATGTGGGAATTTAATGGGGGAATTTACCCCTATTTTCTAATGCAGAGAGAACTTGTTAGAATGAAGGGTGAAAAAATGCCTTCAAGCTGAAATAATGGGTTCTTCACTATAATTTATCAGGACACCAGTAAGAAAAGTGGAGCAGCAAATCAGATTGGAGAAATGGGGACTGCAACATCCTATGGCCCCAGTACCACCAAATTTTTACTACATGAAGATGTGGCTCACTTTATATTATTTCAATTGTAATTCAAATGTAGTTGTACCATATGGTAAAAATACTCTGATTTCTATCAGAAGGATATCATGTGGGAAGGATATAAGAGGAGAGTTTGAATTTGTCCTGAAACACCTTCAACTAGTGATAAATATTATGTGTCAGAAATTTCATCAGAAGCAGGTCTGGAATTGATTTAAATGGCCTCTTATAGTCTGAGTATATATACGATTCTTCCATCAGAACATAAACCTTTTGTCTATATTTTTTTAGTGTTTCTTTCCCATTCCTGTGTTTTTTTTTGTTATTTCTGTACAAAAAATTTCATTAGATGGGTCTAGTGTCTCTAGTTTTCTCCTCCACATTACTTTTTTCCTCATGTTTCTCATCCCTTCATTCTTTGCCCCTGAATTTTGAAATACTTCCAGTGCATGAGTTTGATTACCAGAAGTCATCCTTTCTACACTTTAACTTGTAATTTAAAAATTTTAACTTGGCCCTTAGCTGGTGTAGCTCAGTGGACTGAGTGCAGGCCTGCGAACTAAAGGGTCACCTGTTCAATTCCCAGTAAGGGCACATGCCTGGGTTGCAGGCCAGGTCCCCAGTAGAGGGTGTGCAAGAGGCAACCACACACTGATGTTTTTCTCTCCTGTTTCTCCTTCCCTTCCCCACTCTCTAAAACTAAATAAATAAAACCTTTAAAAATTTTAACTTGGAAATCATGATTTAAATTTGAGTTACATTTTATTATTTCATCCTCATAATCTTTTCTTCTAGATGTGATACCTGCTGCCATTACTCTGAAGTTATGCATTATACTTATTTTAAATATTTTCTGTTTCCTGTTTAACTCATTTGTTCATTGAGAGTTTGTTCATTTTGTTGAGTTTGGCACCTCTATTTTATATACTTATTTTTCCTCAAATGCATAATGATTTTTTTCTTCAAGTTGTAGATGAGGTTGTAGATTTAACATTTGTATTATGCACATGTCTTGTTAGCTCAAGTGAAAATCTTGATCTGGCATTGTTTAAGGATTCTGAGCACTGGAGCTTTAATTCTGAAAGCTTCATGGTGGAAGGGCACATAAATGGGCAGTTGCTCATTCATTTAGGATGTTCAAGCAGTTTAAGTTCCAAAAGACATAATTTACCTTCCCTTGTGATACCAATTATTTACCAGAACACTTCCTATTCATCCTTCCCTTGTGACCACTGTGCCATTGCCTAGAGTCACAAAGACCTACCTCAGGAAACTATATTCTATCAAGTATGTTGAAAGCAGGAACTTTACAAAAGTCATGCATGTATTAGGTGCCATGAAATATGTACCATGAAATTGAATCTAATCTAGAAGTGTCAGCTATAATTCAAAATAATAAAGCATTTTATCATCAAATTAATTTGATTAAATACCTTTTAATCAATATTACTCTGGTAAGTATGGACATGTGATCCATACTTTTGATATAATGGTGAGTAACACAGATGGGGTTCCTAACCTCTCTTGGTTTATAGCCTGGTAGAAGAGCATAAAACACATTACAAAATAATGTAATTACTGCTACAATGGAAGTATTATTTAACACTGATGTAATAGGGGTGAGAAATTGAGTCTGAGCATGTAAAGGAAAGCTTCCTGGGAGTAGTGAAATCTAAGCTGCTATATGAAACACAACAATAAATTACCCAAAAGAAGTTAAAAGGAACAGTGCTCTAGATATGAAGAGTAACAGCTGTGATAGCACAGAAGCAAAATAAAGTATGGTACCTTCAAAGAACTCCAAGGAATTTGAGTATGGCCCAGAGCATGGAGTACACTAGTGTGGGGAGTGGAAAGATGTGAGACTGGGAAGCTGCACGGGTTCAGATCATGGAGGATCATGTATGCTATGTTAAAGGACTTGGCCTTTATTTTAGACAAATAGTGAACGAGTTTTAAGAGACCGCTTGGTAAGATTTTTAATTTAGAAAGCCAAATCTGGTCACATTATGAACAATACAATGTTGAGATGGGAAAGTGGAGACAGGTATAGTGATCAGGGATGGTGATCAGGGATAGTGATCAGGAGTTGCTATGTCCTTAGACAAAACATGTCAATGGCCTTAACATGAATTTAGTAAGAACAATTGAGCTTGCAGACGGTTGGCCTGTGAGAGACTGAAAGGAGGTCAAGACAAATGCTCAGGTTTGCAGGATCAGCAACTTCAGGGAGGTTGATTTCATTTCTTAGGATCGAAAGTACAGAAAATCTGTCATTGGCAGATGGTTTGGGGCAGTGAAGATGACCTTAGTTTTGGGCATCTTATGCTGAATTGACTATATGTCCAGTAGGTAGTTACTTATATCGGAATCCTGGAAAAACTAAAAGGTATATCCAAAATGTATGATTACAGAGATTTTTAAGTATATTTTATTGATTATGATGTTACAGTTGTCCCAATTTTTTTCCTTTGCCCACCTCTACCCAGTAGCCTTCTTTCCCTCCCCCCTTAGTTCATGTCCATGGGTCACGCATGTAAGTTGCTTGACTTCTCCCTTTCCTATACTATTCTTAACATCCCCCTGTCCCATTTGTTCCTACCAATTATGCTTCTTGATCCCTATGCCATTTTCCCCTTTCTCCCCCTTCCCCCTTGATTATAGAGATTTTAAGGAAAGACAGTTAGAAAAATATAGGTAGGGTTTAAGGAAACCAAAAGGGCTGGTGAAACATTTGAGACTAGCAACAGCAGGGAACCGTATTTAGGTCTGAGGGAATAAGGAGAATGCACAATTGCCAGGATTGAGAAGACATGTAACTAGAAGAAAATCACTGGAAAAGACATGTAGCCTCCCATAAAATAACAAAAGCACTGCAAAAACATGTTCTGTCAGTGAGGGAGCCAATGGAGTACATGCCTGACCTTTCTTTTCTTTCCTCTCCCATTTCCCACTAGTACCTCCACTTGAAGCACTGTATTTTGTTGTGTATAATGGGCACCCACATTATACACAGCAAACTTTTAGCCCAAACTTTCAGGAAAAAAATCTGTTGTTTTAATTTTTTTTGTAATCTATTTTTTTTAATTTCAGAAATACTTTCTTTGGTCGTATTATTATTTTTTTAAATATGTGCCTTGTTCTCTCACTTTGATCTCATTTTGAGGACTTCCGTTATCTCGATGTTGGATCTTCTCTGTCTTTAATTTGTCACTTTACTTGAATTCTTTCTCTTTTAACTTCTTTTTTTAACTTTTTAAAACTTTTTTATTGTTATTTAATTCAATTATTTATTTATTTATATTTAGATACCTGTTTTTTGTATTGTAGAGGAAGTTTAGCATTTATTTTTGAACATATTATGGTACAAGAAATTTCATATAACAAATAATTACAAAACATAAGAACAGATACAAGGTATCAGGTACTACCCATGTATAATGTGCATTCTTTTTTTCCCTGAAAAATTTGGGCAAAAAAAGTGCTCATTATACACAGCAAAATACAGTAACTTAATTAAAAGCAAAGAGCAAGGGACACCAGTCCATGGAGCTTAGCTTCTCCAGTCATAGAATGAGAGAGAGAAAAAATGGATAATGGACATAACAGGGGAATATCTAACACAAGATCTCAATCTATTACCTGGGCTAGAGACAGGGTTTTTAGGAGCTGTCCAGAAAAGGTGAGCTCATTTAGAAAAGTTATATAGTGAAACTAGAATAGAAGACATATCAATGCTCTACATCAGGAGTTGGCAAACTTTTTCCGTAAAGCGCCACAGAAAACATTTTAGGCTTTGTGGACTACATGATTCGTATCACAAGTACTCAACTCAATCATTTGTCATTCACTGGTCAAAGCTCTAAACAACACGTGAATGAATGGATGAGTCTATGCTCTAATACAGGGGTGTGAAACTCATTTTCATTGGGGGCCACATCAGCCTCACAGTTGCCTTCAAAGGGCCAAAATAATTTTAGGACTATATAAATGTAACTACTCCTTAACTGTTAAGGAGTTGAAATTACATTCAGCCCTTTGAACACAACTGCGAGGCTGATGTGGCCCCCGGTGAAAATGAGTTTGACACCCCTGCTCTAATACAACTTATTTACAAAAGCATGTGGTGAGGATTTGGCCTGTAGCTCATAATTGTCTGACGTAGTAGTCTAAAGGAAACCAGAATGAACAGAATAAAAGGAATTACCAAAAGAGACAGTATAGTTGTTAGAGTAACATGAAGAACATAAAGTGTTATAATATTGAAGGAAGAGAGTGTTTAAAGGTTGAGGGAATGGCCCATAATATCAGGGGATGCAGGGATGTTCAGGCAGAAAAATACCAAGACATTACTGTAGGATTTAAAGATAGCAAGATCATCGGTGATACCAGTTTCAGTGCAGCTCCAGAAGTCAGATTTCAGTGAGATGCAAAGATAAAGGGAGAGTAAAAGTCACTGACTGTACACTCTTTAAAATTGTTGCATTGTAAAGAGAAGGGATATGCTACTAACTGGAGATGGTGATAAGCCTGAAGAAAATGTTTTAAGGTAAGACAGAACAAAAGGTATTTTAATGTGAATAGGAAAGAACTAATAGAGACATAGTGGAAGATGCATGATATACATGACAAAAAAAGGCATAATTGACATAAGAAAGGTCCCTTGAAAATGTAAGAGGATGAGCAAAAATGGAAATTCAATCTTAGGAAAAGGAAGAGCATTTTCATGATAACTAAATGGAAGGAGATAGTGACATATGAGGCTTCTAGCCATTATCTATCCCTGTACACCAAACTATCCCCCCCCAGAAAAAATTAAGGACTTATTATCCACACTTAGCATGGCTCATTTGGCTAGTTCTTCTACTTCCATATATGTTGGCTGGGCTTAGTCATGCAGTTGCAGCTATCCAGAGACTCATCTGGGACTGGGTGACTTAAAATGACTTCGCTCCTGTCTAATGACTGATACATCTTAAAAAGACCTCTAGCTCACATTCCTCTCTGGCAGGGTAGTCATGGCTCTTCAGAACTGAAGAGGTAAAATTGAAGTGGCAAGGCCTCTTAAGGCCAAGTCTCAGAGTTTGCACAGTGTCTCTTCTGCCACATTCTATTTGTCAAAAAGAAAAAAGTCACAGGTTCAGCCCAGATTCAAGGGGAGAGCAAATAGACACTACTTCTTAATGGGAGGAAGTGAAAGGTCCCATTGCCAGAGGACGTGAGGAATGGCAGAGGTTGTCCTTGGTGTCTTTGTCTTTCACAAGGCTTTATAAAACCCCTTCATTTTGAGACAAATCTGTTTCTCTTCCTATTCTGAACAAAATGGATAGAACTAGAGTGTTCAAGGTATGTAGTATAAGCCATAATAATTAATTGGAAGAACCAAGAAGAATCTTTATTTTATTCAGATCTTCCTGATCACTTAGAAAAATTAAACAAAATATCTGGAATACTTTAGATTCTATAATCCTTAAGGGATGGAAAAAATATGAAAATGCTTATTTATGGTTGTTTCAAACACTAAAATTCAGAATATAATATGACAGCTCCACTGATTCAAAAGGTTGAGATAGGAAAAAATGTTTTGCATTATTTGGTATATTCAGTTGATTTCTTAAAATATGATTGAAAAGTGGCAAGTGCAATTCTTAACCATCAGAATTTAGATTGATCCTTTTACCTGAATAGAGTCTCAGTGGGTGAAAATCACTGAAATTGTAGAATATCTGAAACAACTTCAATCCATCACACTGTAAAATATCATCAGTGTGCTGAAAGGAATACAAAATAATGTTTACTTGCCTATATTTGGTTCAAAAGTTTTCACTCTAAAAACTAATAAGTGGCTCAAGGTTTCTGAGTTGACATCTTTCTCAAAAATGACTTTTATAATATTTCTCCTCTATTAAATTATTCTGAAGTGCTAAGTTCAGTATGATGATTTTTGAGAATGCTTTTATTCTCTTTCCCCACTTCTTCCTTCCCTTAATCCTTTCCTCTGTGCACTCTTCTCCTCCTCTTTTTCTGTCCATAGATAGAAAAGGAGTATATGTACAATATATTTGAAAACCGTTATTTGCAAATGCAAAAATCTGAGATTTTCTGCCTAAGCTTATTTTAGTTCAAGTTGATATGGATGTAGGAGGAGCTGCTCTTAATCTTGAGTGGAAATTGAGCTGTGCCAAGACAGGTCTGAAGAAGAGATGGATTGGGCATTACTGGGAGATGATTTGTATACTAAAGAGGTCCAGGCTAAAGGAGAACAAGGGGAAACTTGTGGTCCAATGTTTAAAGGGGAATTTCAGGTCAAGCAAGAAGGAGTAGACAACAATGATCAATCTCAGTTATTGTTGAACTATTCTGGATTATGTTAACTTCTACATAAAGCTGAGACCAAGACGTAGGCATGTCTTTTTCGTCATAGATTGACAGTGGTGAGTCACTGTCATTGAGTGGCTCTGTTGTAGTCACCATCAACAAAACAATCCAGAGTAGAACATGAACCACCTGAGATGCCACTAGGGATCCAAAAACTGGGTAAGATTTTGAGGGGCCTTGTTAACCTGCACAGGAAAGTAACAGGAAAAGTGAATTGTAATGGATTATATTAACACCCTCCATATTTATATACATGACCTGGTGAGGTTTGAGAGATTTGGGTTATACTTCCATGTTTTTCAAGTGAGTGTTTAAAAATTTAGTTGTCGGGCATTTTCTAATTTATCCAGGACGTGATATTGAGCTTAAGATGTACTTGCTATGCATTATGCCCCAGTATGTTTTTTCTCTGATAACACAAAGGTAATACTACACAGGAATAAATAGCTTCTTATTTGGGCTGAAGTTTGTGTAATTTCCCTATCTTAAGTCACAGATGATTGACTAAATGATACAAATCATTGTCGTGGTTTGGTTTGGGGCATTAGGTCATCAGGATTTCAGGGAGTAATTGAGCACATCTGATACTGTGTAAGTTCATACTTGTAGATAGAACACAAACACCCACATATGAGCAGAGTTACCATGTGATTAATATATACTTTGGGAGTGAAACTCCCTAATTAAAATATCTTTAAGAAATATTCTTAAATTAGGGCAGCATATGGGCATGAATCATTTATGTTTTTCTTAACACTCCACGTGAATACAGATTTTCAGTGCAAAATAGCTTGCATACATCATTGTCTGCATATTTGGTATACACATTGCTAATTATTAAAAAAACTCATATTGCTTAAGGTTTTGTATTGAACATGCTTACCTTTCCATTTCTAGTTTTTTTTCTTTTATCCACTATTGTTGCAATTTTACTCTTTCATTGATCTTATCCTCTCATCAAAATCTAATTTTCATGTGTTTAATTAATTAACTGCACATTTTGTTGAATAAGTTTCAATGGGCACTCCTATCAGTGAGTTGAAGTTTGAAACATTTATCTTCAATAATAACACTAAATACTTTGTCTTTGACAGAACTTGATGAGTCAGCAAGGAAGTCTGCTGAAGTGCTATAACACAGGACTTCTGTGTACAGCAGGTCCTCAAATAATATCCTTTTGTTCAATGCCCTTTCATCATAATGTTGATAGAAAAATCAGTTCCCAGCTGGGGCCACAGTCTGTGTGGACTTTGCACTTTCTCTGCATGTCTGCATGGGTTTTCTCGAGGTACTCTGGTTTCCTCCCACATCCCAAAGATGTGCATGTGCAGTGAACTGGCGTGTCTGCCTTGTCCCAGTCTGAGTGAGTGTGGGTGTGGGTGAGAGAGGCTCTGTGACGGAAAGGTGTCCTGTCCAGGGGGCTTGCCCACCTTGTGCCTGAATTGCTGGAATGAGCTCCAGGCTCCAATGACTTTGAACTGGAATAAGTGGGTTGGATAAGGATTATCTTCCTTGTGTTTATTAATCCTTCTTCAATGTGTGTGTGGTTCACATTTGCTTCAATGTTTAATATTAGAAGTGTTTTGGGTCTTTTTTTAAACATTTGTGATGTTTTGGTGAGCAGAAGTATGCCATAGGAACTTAACTCTTGTTTGTATCGATTAGCCTATGGTAAACTTGATTTCATTATACATGGTTTGCATAGTTTTCAAAAACCTATCATTGATGTTAACATATGTATTAATATATATATTAATATCAATAATGGGTTATTGTACAGAGCCTCACACTGAGGCTGGGCTGCCAGACTAAATTTGTTTATAGGTGAATGGAATAATTTGGCATGAGACACTTTAGTCCAGTTTGAGGCTGAAATCAGGTTTTAAGAATTGAATATATTTTATACACTTCATCAGGAAAATTGAGATTAAAAGTAGAAAAATTGATAAGGAACTGGATTCCAGAATACATAGAGAATTTGTAATTCAATAATTCAAAACAAAGCAGAACAAATAAACTAGTTTAAAAATGAGTAAAGGATCTGAATAGGCATTTCTCCAAAGAAGATAAACAAATAGCCAATAAACATCAAAAGATGCTCAAAATCATTAGCCATCAGGGAAAAACAAATAAAAAATGACATGAAATACTGCTTCACACCCACTAGAATGACTGTCATTAAAAAAAACACAGATAACAACAACTGTTGGTGAGAATGTGGAAAATTCAGACCCTCATACACCACTGGTAGTAATGTAAAATGATGAGGCTGGTGTGAACAAGAGTCTGACAGGTCCTCAAAAGGTTAAACATAGGTTACTCACAGATTCCCCAAATGAGTAAAAATATATGTCCCCACAAAAACTTGTATATGAATGTTTGTGGCCAAAATATTCATCATAGCTAAAATCTGCAAACAACCCAGATTTTTATTAACTTATAGACAAAATGTCATGTATCTATATATTGAGATATTATTCAATCCTACAAAATGATAAAGGACTAATACATGCTACAGTGTGAGTGAACCTTAAAAAGATTATGCTAATTTAAAGAAACCAGACACACAATACCAAATACAGTAGCCCCTCTTTATCCGTGGTTTTGCTTTCTGCAATTTCAATTACCTGTGGCCAACTATGGACTGAAAATATTAAATGGAAAATTCCAAAATTAAACAATTTATTAGGTTTAAATTATGTGTTGCAATCATGAAGAAGTGTTGCACTATGTTGCTCTATCCCACCCAGGATGTGAATCAGCCCTTTGTCCATTGTATCCACACTGTATCCGCTCCCTGCTGGTTACTCACTTAGTAGCCATCTCAGTTCCTAGAAATATACAACCTACCGAAAATGAATCCTGAAGAAATAAAAAATCTGAATCTATAACTAGTAAGAATATAGAACCATTAACCAAAACCTCCCAAAAAAGAAGAGCCCAGAATTAGATGGTGTCATTGGTGAATTTCACCAATTATTTAAGAAAAGCTAAAACCAATACTTCCCAAACATTCCCAACAAATTGAAGAAAAAAGAAACACTTCCAAACTCATTTCATGAGGCCATCGAACAAACCTAAGAATATTCTATCTGAATAATTTCAAAATCATTAAATTCAATCTGCTATTTTAAAAAGTACTTACCAAGGAAATACCAGGCCCAGGTAGTTTTATACTACTTTTGTTCTTTTATTTTCAAGAAACTTGCCAAGCTGGCTCTCAAATTTATGTAGAAGAGCCAACTGCCAACAATATGTAAATTATTCCTTAAGAGGAGCAAGTATGGGGTTATTTTTATCAAATGTTAATTATTATTTTAAAGAAATAATTAATTAGGATAACAGAGTGTTCATGCAGTGATAGCCAAATGAAAGAAAATTTTTAAAAACACAGAATGAAAACCACCATATGTGAAAATTTATGCCAGAAATGAGAAACTTTAATAACTAAAACAGAGTACCCTAATCAGACATTTTGTTTGCTTTAAGTTTTCAACTGCTGCAAGAACTCACAGAACTCAGTCAGTTACACTTACAGATTTAGAAGAGGTAAAAGGTAGTTTCACTATAGCAGGTGAAGCTTATGCATGGAAGGGTCCAAAGACAGCAGGAGCAGGCTTCTTCGTCTTCCCACCGCTGGGTAGCTGAGCATCTGATTTGCCTCCAGATCTCAAACCACTGCTGGTATGCATGCAATTGTAGACCATCCTGAACCATCAAAACCCCCCAGGCTCCACTGAATTCAGATACAAATAAAAAAATCTAATCATTATTAGTAAATAATGCTGACAGGCTGGTTATGTTCTACTCTGAAACAGTTCATGTACTCATGGTTATGGAATATCATTTCTCTCTAGTTATTGTATTTCATAGCTTTGGCCAAGAGTCAGTACCAGGCTCCAGGGGTGCCTGGATTAAGCATGTGGTTAATCCAGTCCTGCTGAGATTAACCCATTCCTGCTCTCCATCAACTGAGAAATATATTATCCACAAGGAAAAGAATTGGAACTGGACCTCTACCATAATTGATGAAATTATTTTCTTGTGGATTATAGTTTTAACATTGAGGGCTCTATCTATAATGTTTTAGAAAACAACATAGCAGATTCTCTTTATGACCACTTGGGAGAAGAAGGTGTTTAAATGTAAACACAGAAAGTATAAAAACACATTTTAAAAAGGATCAATAATGTTTACTATTTGAAAGTTAAGGATTAACTTTTAAATTGCAAATGAGATCTTATTACTTTTATGTATACTGACTTCTCTGCCTTCTTAGGAATAACACACTCTCCTTACCATGGCTAAGAAATTCCTGAATGGTTTGGCTGTTTATCTCTTGCTTCTTATTTCTCAATACCCACTATTTCTTCCTCTCAATAATTCTTCCCTACCCCCTGTCTTATTCTCTGTGATTGAAATATTCCCAATCCAAACCCCTCTTGCCTGGCTTGTGCTGCTCTATCTGTCCTACATCAAAGTGTATGTCACTTCCTCCAGGAAGTCTTCTCTAATTCAGCAAGGTTGTTTTTCCTGTCTATCTAATAAATGTATGTCTCAGGCATTATAAACAGTACTTTCCATGTTATAAACCTTTCACACTGCAGTCGTTTCTCCTTTGCTGGATATTGAATACCCAATATTTAAATTGTGACTAACACACAATAGGTATATATTAATCACTTATAAATTTTTAAAAATGAATTATTTGGCCAGAATACAGGGAGTTTCATTCCCGTTTTTTTTTCTCAGAAGTGTAAATCTAGTATAAATTTCTTACCTTCTCCAGGTCCCAGTTTCCTGCTCTATAAAATGTCATATCTATAGTTTTCAGTTACTGGATTTCCTTTAATAAACACCAGGTAGCCCTCATTTTGTGTGACTCTGAAACTTCTAGTTGTGCTGTCACTGTATTTGCTGTTGACAAAAACCCTGGGTGTCATTCGAGGTCTCTAAAATCCTCAAAACAACTTGAGACAAAAATCCCATGAGTCTTATCTTTGTGTGCATCAGTATTTGAGCAAAGTAAGAGCTTTGATCCTGAGACACAAAAAGGCCCTCTCCTCTGGATTCTCAATGGCCCCCTACATTTCCCCCCTCATATATTTAGTTCCTTACCCATGATCACAGCTACATTGTCCCTTTCAAAATACTTATTCAATTACTTAACTCTTACCTGCCATGAGGTCTTTATTCATATTTCTTCTATTCAGTGTATTTTAATCTTGCTATTCCACAAAAAAATCCCCCAAAACCAAAAACCAAAAAACTCCTGCATACCTTTCTAATCTCAACCTTGCTGCCACTTTTCTAGGGATTCCTCACAAAGGCAAACATTTCTGTTAAAGATCTTCACAACACCATCTACTTCTATAGCACATGCCCAGTTAATATTTTGAAATTCTGTGAGTGGATATTTGTTTGATGTTTATTGCTCATTTACCTCATTCGAAATATACTCCAGGCAAGCAGAGGTCATATCTGATTTTATTCTTTATTATATTTGCAGTATCCTCCAAAGTGCCAGACATGCAGTAGTTTCTCATTTTATTTTTTTTTAAAGTTAGAAAAAAAGAACAAAAGAAGGAGGGAGGGAAGAAAGGAAAGAAAGGAGGGAAGAATGGAGGGAGGGAGGGAAGGAGGGAAAGAAAGAAGTTTAATTTTTTTCTAGACACCCTGAGAGTATTAGGGACCCTAACTGAGAGAGACAGCCTTTGATATATCAAATGAGAGACCTGGCTACATATCTAAAGCCCCAAGTGGGTCAACTCATGATAGAACTCTACCACCAGCACTGAGAAATCGTAGAACTGGGCGTATGGAAGTATTGTTGTAGGAAATACAGTAGCCAGGCAGGAAAGTTCAAATAAGGCCAGTGGTCAAAAGAAGGCCAGAACAAATGGATGCAAAAATCAAAGCAAATTCTAAGAGTAAGAACTGTTGGTCAGAACTTACCAAGAATCAAGGATATTATGGTACTCCAGGCTAACAGCTCATAGCTGTGTCTTCTCACCTAAGATACTATCATCATAGTTGGGTACATGAGCACAGAAATTGCTCATTGGATCAGAGTAACTTTTTAAATAACTACATATTTTCCTAGTTAACTGTTCTTCTATGCCAGTCATATTTTGTACCTTTTTACATTTTACTATTTAAATGTGTTCTTTTAAAAATGAAATGTATAAAAGAAGATGTTCAAAGAAGTGTAGATAAAGTTGAGAGCTTTCAGTGTGGTTTGATTTCCTGATAGTATAGGCATTATTCCTATTTTACAGATGAGGAAACTGAGGCTCATAAAGTCTTAGAGCTCATTGGAAATAATTTTAAGTATGTCTAGACCAAGGTTATCATATGTCCATGTGGGACATAACTAACCTTGAAACTAAGATCCTTCTTCCTTTATAATATATTTCTCATGCATTTGCTTTCTGGTGGTGAAACAGTTTGAAAGGTAAAACCACTTTTAAATTCCCCTCCTTTTGTATAGAGGGATCAGGGAACACTAATGTGATATAGAGCCAAAGAACGTACATGAAGGGTCCATGGGCACAGACAGTGGTGTGGGGATTGCCTGAGGGAGTAGGGGGCAGGGGACTCGGTGGAGGGGGCAAAGGGAGAAAAATTGGGACAACTGTAATAGCATAAATAATAAAATCTAATTAAAAAATAAAAAGAAACTACATTGGTAAATCTGTAGAAAATATCTTTGTTTAGAATGGATTTTAAGAAAGCTAGAATCATATTTTTCAAACTTTAAAGCAACAATTTTTTTTTCAAGTGATATATCTTACACCAAACTATATATAAACAGATAAAAGAGGAGCTGCCTGGCAGAATTAAAGTTGGAGGAACCTCTTGGGTCCTGAACTCCCTTCCTTTCTAGCAGTTTGTGCCCTGGGGCATCTCAAGGAAAACCAAGAATCCCAGGAGCACACGGTTAGAGCTGGTCCCTTCTGAGTGCCCAGAAGGAAAGGGAGGACAAAGCCATGCCCTGGAGTGGGGAGGGGGCAACCAAGGAGAAATTAAATATAGCCTCCCCCTCTTCATTTTTAAAATATGGCTGAACCTCATTTAAAAATTCACGCTCAACCCTGGCTAGTGTGGCTCAGTGGATTGAGCGCTGGCCTGCAAAGCAAAGGTCACCAGATTGATGCCCAGTGAGGGCACGTGCCTGGGTTGTGGGCCAGGTCCCCAGTAGGGGGCACACGAGAGGCAACCACACATTGATGTTTCTCTCCCTTTCTTTCTGCCTCCCTTCCCCTCTCTTTAAAAGTAAATAAATAAAATCTTTTAAAATGCATACTTCAGTCATTCTTTACCATGGTATGCAGTTACGGCATTCAAAACCATATCCCAGCAGAGGCATGCATACTGCGCCCTGATGCTCATTTTTTGTTTGTTTTTTAGCTATCTCTACTAATTATTCATTGCAGTTCAGCTCCATATGTATTTCTGTATTTAGGACATTTCCTTTTTATTCTTTCTAACTGTTGACTTGGTTTCTTTTTTATATGTCCAGGAGTTTTCTAAAGAATGGTAGCTATATTTACTTAGTAATCATATGTTTATTTAATGACTACCAAACTACTAGTGGAAAATTTGTTTTTTAATCTTAATTCTTTGTTACAGATGATGGTGTTAAACCCTGTGTGAAAGGTTTTATTTTTGTAGCTTTCAGATTTCATAATGATACTACATGGTGTGTTATCTCTGTCTCCATCTTATGGATGAGCTCATTTGTTTAATGTTTTAGTCACAACAATGTGAGAGAATTTGATATTTAAATACACCAGGGATATTAATTTTGGTTTTAGTTCCCTGAGATATCAACAACAAGGGTATTTCTGCCATTATCACATGGAGAAAAATGGATCTCTTTTTCAATAGATCAATAGAAATGGCATAACTTGCCTCAGTTAATAAAAGTTTTTGAAGAATGCCATACTGTGTAATGATGCTGTCCAAAGTAAAGGAAGAAGAATCATGGATTATAAGAAAGCTCCTAACACTTCATTTTAATTTAGAGAAGGCTCTGATATTTGTACTACTTTTCATAAGGTTTAGTGTCATAAAATCAATAGAGTGATACCCATCTGTGTAGTGAGAAGGAGATATACATTGATTATTTGTAATATTATGACAATTTTAATAATTAGAAATGGACAATTCTAAATAAAATGTTAGATTTTTCCATTCATAATTAACAAAAATCTTGCCAAATATAATCCTACTATACGTCTTTCTACAAAGAGATTAAACATCTGTATGCAATAGGTATAAAATAAGCTCAGCATTTACTTTATTGTTAGTTATAATTCCTAGATAATTCTATAATGTGATCTAAACTCTCTTTTTCCAATTCAATTGAGAAAGCATTTAATGAGTAATTACAATTATGTGAAATCTCTAAAAATACATATACATGAAATACAGTCTTCAACCTTTGAGTTATTTCTAATAAAATATTGGTGAATATGAAATTTTACTTCCTAATATTTAGTCCCTCCCATATTAATAGGGCTTTATAGATTCATTGCCTTAACTCATTCAACAAATATTTATTAAGGACCCACTACGCTAATGTATTGTGCTAGTCACTGATGTAGTATATAATCAACATAATGTATAACCTCAAACAACTGGTGAAGTTACAAAATTAAGCAGGCAAAAAATAAGGTGTAATAAGACCAGTGATAAGGGAAATGCTAAGTGGTAAGGCAGTACATTGTTGCAAGAGCATGGGGAGCCTGGCGAAACACTGACTTTATAGGCCACATTCACTGGCTTTTTCATTTTTCTCCTGTAGCAGATATGTTGATGCTTTGTCCATATTCACTTGTTACTCACAATTCTAGTAAAAGCCTGCAGCATCCTCCTGGAAGTGCCTGCAAATTCACAGCCCGTGTATGGGACAGGCCAGAACCCTGATGTGTGGATACCCCTAACAGCATCCCTCAACCAACCACATATGGCATTTGGAAGTAAATACAGGGGTTGGCAAAAGCAGGTTTACAGTTGTAAGTACACAAAACACAGTTTGTTCTTACACTGTTTATTTATTAATCGCTGTATATTTATCTGTATAATTTGTCTTAATATTGTTATTATTTCATGTCCTTACTTATGATTTTTCTTTTAGGTAATGATGGTCAGCAATTTAACCTCCTTTTGCCCACCCCTCTATGTAAGCTTCCTTAGCCTTCAGGTCAGGAATCTCAAGGCACATTCTGGGCAACATCCCAGAGTTCCCCAGTGGGATTGTGCCTTGGTTACTCATGGGAGTAACCTGATCAATAACACATCCTGTATCAATCTCCTTTCCTTACCTACCCCATGTCTCTCCTCCCCAACAGGTGTTTCCAGGGTCACCTTCCAAACAAGCTCTTTGCATCCAAATCCATGTGTCAGGGTTTATTCTAAGAGGAAACCGACCTATTATACTCATAATCCCAAACCTATAGAAGCCCCTTTAAAATTCTCTTCTCTTTAAAATCTTCATCTCTTTAGTGATAGTCATTACATTCTACCACCAAAGTCATAACTAAAATGTAGTTTTCTGAATCTAAGACCCTTGATAATTCTATAAATCAATGATGGTATCTTCCTAGTCAGCCAGTTGATCTCATAGGGACAAATATGTTATATAAAAGCCTTTCTAATTAAGTGGTAAGTAATTTCTCAGAGAATTGAAATTGAAATACTAATTTTGAGCATTGAAAGGGGAGAATCTTGTCACTATTCCTGGACAAGCCACATTTATTCAGCTATATAAGTAACTTGATGTCTGAATTCTTATGTAGAACTTTGCCATGTAAAGTAAAAATTAAAGATATCAAATTTCAAGACCCAAGTCTTATAATCAAAAATATACATAAAGGTATGATAAATGTGTATATTACTAGAAAAAACCACTTAGATTATTAGTTAGAATAGAACTAATTAAAATCACAAATTTATAACTGATCTTCTTGAGTCAATATTTAGCATGTCAAACTATATAGAAATTATCAAAATAAAAAAAGGAGAATTTAGTTGTGGCTTTCACTGCCATGTATTTTGGATTTGTGTAAAAGCAGATTTGAGATACTCTCTTTAGGGACACAAAATGCAATTTTCTGTGTATCTCTCTAGTCTTAAAATGAGTCTGATCATTTTTTTTTAGGAATTGCAGGTAACTATGAGGGGGAACACCAAAAAACTGGAATATATTTATAAAAATTGTGTATTTATTTTTATGTGTTTGAACTTCAGTCACCTTCAGAGTACTCTCCAGTTGATGGAATACACCTACTGAAACTATTTCCCACTGCTCAGTAGTTTTTGAACTCATCAATTTTGATGCCTTTTAGTGCTTCTGCCATTTTTTGTCTCACCTCTTCCACATCGGCAAAACATTTCCCTTTGAGGACTTTTTCACTTGGGGATACAAAAAAGAAGTTGCTCAGGGTGAGATCAGGTGAAAAGGGAGGGTGGAGCTCAGGGGTCGTGAAGATTTTGGTCAAAAACTGCTGAACACTCAGTATGATGCAGGCAGGGCCACTGTTGAATCACCCATCCTGAAATGAGCAAACGTGTTGAGTCTTCAGAAAAATTCCCTGAAGCCTAATGTAGCCTCTCACAACAATGTCAGCTGGTACCCTGATACAGATGGGTTAATAGAGCACTCACCTGGTGGGGGAAGCCTGTATTACAAGGAGCTTGCCCTCCAGAAGGTAATTCCGGGTTTTGGGGTGTACTCCCTTGTGTATCATGAACCATTTGAAGTACAAATGAAAACTTATATTTCTCTGTTTAGTATAGATGGTAGGTTTTTATGCAAGGTCTGTCCAGAAGGTATCCAGCCATGTAACATGAAAAATAGAGCCATTTACTGAAGATGATACAAGATACAAGAAACACTGTACATAAGACAATGATGCCTCAGTCCCCTTGAAAGTAGGTACCTTGGAACCTCACACAGTTCTCTTAATCACCATCACCTGCCCCATCATATTTTCCTGAATCTCATTGATGGTCTGAAATCTCTTCCTTTTCAAAGGTGATTTTAGTTTTGGGAAAAGCCAGAAGTTGCATGGTGCCAAATTTGGTCTGTAAGGGGACTGAGTCACCTGGGTGATTTGATGTTTCACCAAAAACCTCTGCATGAGACATGATACATGAGTGGGCACATTGTTGTGATGAAGCTGCCAATCACCAGTAGTCCATAGCTGTGGCCTTCTGCATCAGCTGCATAGTTTCTGTGGAGGAATGTTCAAGCTTAATGCAAAATTTGATGCAGATTTGTTGCTCTACTTGCTCAGTTATTTTGAATGTGATGGCCACACAGTACACATGCTCACTCAATGCCGTCTACCACCAGCACTGCCTAGTACAGTGAAGTCATCATTGTTCACACATGTGCATTCCAGTCCACTTTCCTTGGCTGCCAGGTTATATCAATACTGTACAAATGGTTATCCTTATATTAACAATGGCTGGACTTTTCCTGGACAGACCTCATATTCCATCTCTTAAAATATTTTTATAAATATCTACTATGTGCAATTATGCTTTTTTCTAAAATTTTTGGATAAATAAAACTATTAGGACTGTATTCTATCATTCAAGTGATTTTCATTGGTCAGAGGCACAAATTTTATATACAATAAGTACATCAAGTAATTCCTGAAGAGCTAATTTATTTACATATTCAAATATTTGTTTATGTTTGGCTTTGTTCCAAAAAGAGGTACTTGATGAAAATACTGTACTGAAAAATGTTTCAAGTGTATAGTTTAGATATCAAGACAAAAGGAAAAGAAAAACAGAGAAAGAATAGAGTCAAGAATAGTATCAATCTAAACTATTATGGATTTATGGAGGATTCCAAAGTTGTTGCTAAAAGCCCTTTGCTGGATATCTTCCATTAGGCCCTGAAGTGCAGTTCTCTCTCTTTCTGTATTTTGAACTCTGTCCCTTGGCATCTGACTTATATGGACCCTATCAACAAGCTTCTTAGCCCTCTGGTTTTCTGTTGAGTTCCACCAAGGGTATACCCAGTAGAAAGTTGTGGAGAAGCAAGGGAATGAGAACTCTCTATATGCTGTATGTTCTGGGTTCTGATCACCAATTTATTCCCTCATAACTTGTGATCAGTAAAATCTTCATTGTTAAGATCCTAGGATTCCTGCACTCTCCCTAATGACTTCCCTACACACTGCTCACACCTTTGCAATTAGTCTCTTCATTAGACTCCCTTTGAAATTTTCTATTCTGAGAATGACATTTATTTTCCTGTGAGACCTTACTTGATACAACCCCAGCTTCTCACATGAATAAATAATCTAGAGTAAAACCAAGGTGCACAATGTTTATTAGATTAAAAACACGATGGCAATTACAGAACCCATTTTAGTAAATGGGCAAATCTTCAAAATAGAAGTTCAGAGGAAACGTGTTATCATGGATATGCATAGAGTTAGCTTTTGCATCATAAATGTATGCTATCTTCAAAAACAACTCAATGGTAGGTTAAAAAGAAAGCAGCTATTTCTTTTAAAAAAATTTTTAATTGTTGTTCAGTTACACTTGTCTTTATTTTCCCCCCATTACTCTCTCCTGCCCTACCCACCCCCACCTCCCACATTCAATCCTCCCCCACCACCATTGTCTTTGTCCATGGGTCCTTTATACAAGTTCCTTTACTTGAAGGGGGAGGGTCAAGGAAATAGCTATTTTTTAGAACATCCTCCATGTAATTAGTAAACACTATATTGAACATACAGATCTGATGTTATTTAATCAGGAAACAAATTTGTTTTTGTCTCCTAATGCCCCTTAAATGTATTTGATAGAACTGGATTGGATTTTTCCTGCCTCTGGTTAGAATTCATTGCAAATGTTATAATGTTTTTGGTTCTTATTTAGCGAGTAATTAAGACACTATAATAATTATAAAAATTTCCCTAATTCATAGTGAGTATGTAAGGTTCTTGTCTTTCCTGTCCTTTTGTTTCTAGCTGTCATTGTACATTTTTCTCAGTATGATTTATGTCACTTTCCAGATGGGGTGGATATAGTGATATGTATCAGAGGAAGGGAGATGACGTCAAGAGAGCAGAAAAATTCCTATTTGATGGGTGCCGAAGCGGAGCTTCAGTGCTCTGAAGTTGCAGAGTGTTTAGAGTTGGCCATTTGTTTCAGGGAGTGTTTTTATTGGTTCTTAGGATTTTTTCCTTCATTTCCAATTCCTGGCGCCAGGGTTTCCTAACCTATGTTTCCCTTACCAAAGATGTGTTTTCTAGTTCAGCTGGATATTATCACTCCTTTGCATGCTAGGCATCTGGTGGTAATATGTAGCTTATTAATTAATGAAATCTAGTTGTCTCTCTAAGAGAGCCTTTAGAGAAGACATAAGACAATTCCATGAGTGGTTTTTTTCACACATAGCCCCATGGAGAATATTCACATGTTCATGCCTCTTAGAAGCACTTTGAGAAGTGCAACTACATACTGAAATATAGTCCTTAATTCTGGTACCAAAGACCAGTTTAGGCTGCCTCTTGTTTTTGTTTCTAAGAACTATGGAAATGTATACTAAATATATGGGTTCTAATAAGAACTGAAAGCAATTCTGGACATATTTAGCGGTCAAAGTAGGAAGCAGAACCTGAATCTTACCCCTGTTCTATATCCTTAACTTCATAGTAGCTTGTTCACATGGCTTGATCATCCTCCTCCAGAGTGGATCCTGCTTAATCTTTGCTTTCCTCAAGCCTCTGCAAGAATTTTGTCTTTGAAAATGTCAAAATATGAGCATTAGGTCTTAGCAAGCGCTATATAAATAAATGGGATTTAAAACAAAAACCACTGTATCCTGCCAATGAGTAGCTTCAGTACTGTTTGAAGACAAGACCTCTGGAACTCAGTCTGCTTTAACACTTGATGTACCCTTGCAGTGTGCCCTTAGGCCACTTACCTAATCCCTCTGTGCTTCAGGTTGTTTATCTATAACAAACTGAATTATTTATTAGTATAGTAATACATACATACATAGTTCATAGAGTTGTTATGAGAAATAGTATAGTATAGAAAACATTTAGAATGGTCCTAGCACAAAGTGCTACACAAATTATAGGTGTGAAGATGTTTGTCATAATTGTTTCTGTCATAGGAAGTTAGTACCTGATGCTTGATGACATATCTTGCCCAAGCTTGCCCTGTAAAGAGTTTAGGTTTATTCTTTTTCTTCACTTTTTTTGTGGTAAAATACACATAACAATTACCATCTTAACCATGTTAAAATGTAAAGTTTAGCGGTGTGAAATACATCCACATTTTTGTGCAACCATCACCACCATCCATCCCCATAATACTTTTCACCTTGTAAACCTGAAATTCTATTCACATTAAACAAAAACTCCTCATATTCCCTTCCCCCAGCCCCTGGCAACCATCAGTCTACTTTCTGTCTTTTTGATTTTGACTACTCTGTGTATTTCATGTAAGTGGAATCATGCAGTATTTTTCTCTTTGTGATTATATTATTTCACTTAGCATATTGTCTTCAAGATTCATCCTTGTAGTATATTGCAGAATTTCCCTCCCTTTTAAGCTTGAATAATATTCCATTGTATGTATCTACCACATTTTGCTTATTCATCCATATATCAATGGACACTTAAGTTGCTCCCATGTTTTAGACATTGTGAATAATGCTACTGTGAACATGAGTGTACAAATATTCCTTCAAGATCTGAATTTTCAATTCTGTTAGGTATATAACTAGAAGTGTGGTTGCTGGATGATATGGTACCTCTACCACAGTTTTCTGTTATTTTTTTTAATAGTAGCCATCCTAATGCGTGTGAGGTGGTATCTCACTGTGTTTTTGATTTGCATCTCCCTAATGATTAGTGATCTTGAGCATCTTTTCATGTGAATATTGGTCATTCATTTATCTTCTTTGGAGAAATATCTATCCCAAATATTTAATTTATTTTTGAATTGGGTTGTTTATTTGTTGTTGACTTTTAGGAATTCTCTATATATTCTGAATATTACTCCCCTATCAGATATATGATTTACACATATTTACTCCCATTTTGTGAGTTGTCTCTTTACTCTATGGATAGTGTCTTTTGATTTGGAGTACAGGGTTCTGTTTTCCCACTGTTGCTCCTACAAGCTGCATGGAAACTGCCCCAGGATCACATGCACAGCAGCCTGCCAGATGGCTGAGGTTAGGGGAAGGGTAGCTGCTACCAGGCTAAGAGGTGAAATTGGCCAAAATTAGCAATTTATCACGCAAGTCTTCCCCTGGAAGCTGCAAGCTTTCAGCAGACTCCAGAGTTCCAAAAAAATAGTTATATCAAGCAGATTCTGCTCTGAAATTGTTGTCTAGATGGGGAGACAGATTTCTCACCAGTCCCACTCTGCCATCTTCACAGAATCCTCTTTGGGTTTATTCTTAATAGGTTTGTTATTCTTAGTGGTCAGCTCATTAGAGTTAGGGCTTATTTCTAATTTGCTCAACTATATTACTTTCTTAGGAAATTTAATTTACAAAACACTGAAAACATATGTTGCAATTATAGTGTACAAAAGATTTCTAATCCATTTACTCAGAACAATATTTTTATTCTCTTATAAAAGTTATCAGTCTATTTCATTTTAGAGTTAAGTATATATTTTTAACACCTTGACACTAAATAATTCTCTTCCAGATCTCAATATAAAATGCAAAATCTCAAGCTTCTTGCACAGTGAAATAGCAAATGTTGCATAGAAGATTCTACAACCTCAACATTGAAATCAAGACTATACAAATACTTACACATTACAGAGGATAGTGAGAAGGAAAATGTACAACTATAACTTAAAACTTGGGTTGTGGACCAACACACACACACATACACACACAGTAATTGCATGATTGAGCATTTCAAATACTTAAATATTTACCTTAAACATATGTACATTTAAACTCAGTTCAGCGTTACTCTCTCCATTCCAAGAGGGGATAACCTCAAATCTATTCTAAGGAAATCCCTATATAGTATTATGCGGGCATTTAAATCAGAAGAAAGCCGAAAAAGTTTAAGAACTTCTGGTCCACTGAATACAACAGCACGTTCATCTTCCAGACCTCATTTAAGAAGAGAAATATATTTACTAGTCTTCCTTTATGGAGACCAACATTCCACCTGGGATTGCAGTTTTAGTCACTTAATTTTGAAATTTAGGTTGTGCAAGTTAATCAATTTTGACAAATTGAGTTAATTTCAGTGATGCAGTGATCTGAGTGAGTGATGAAGACAACCAAACTGTAGGAGTAAAACTAAAGGAGGGTTCACTACCTTTAATTTTGTAAATATCTGTTCCTTTTTAGCAGTGAAGTGGCTGTCAAACTCAGGGCGGTGAAAATAAAAGGGAGCTTTCTCAATGATCTATCAAAGAGTTTAAGGTGGATCCAGTTCCTTGCAAGTGTATTTCAGATGAACTCAGACAACTAGTTAGTACTCTTTCCTCTAATTCCCATCTCACTAGACTTTGAAACAGTTGCAATATGATGTCTTCATTCTTATCAAGAGAAAAAGTGGACGACAATCAGTATTAATCCGTACAGGCACTGAAAGTAAACCCAGCAATGATAAAATATATCTACTGTCAGACATGGCTTACTTGCTTAGTTGTCCCATCCAGTAGTCCTGGGAAGATTATTGAGCTTTACTATTCACAGTGTAGTATGTGAAAAAAATATTCTGAGAGTATATGAATTTTTGTGAATTATATTGTATGACAAAAATATTCATTTCCAACAGCTACAAATTACCTATGCTCTTTTCAGGACTTCGTGTATTCAAAATCCAAAAAACTTTGCACTATATTATCACTTTTCCCGGTTCACTTGAGCCAAAAAAAGAGAGATAAATGATGCAGCATATACAACTTCCCTCCCTTACCTTACTCTTCTATGCTATTACTGTATTATGATTGTTATATAATTTATGTTTTTGAAAATATGTATATGTGTGTGTTCTCTGATCTATTTCCCTTCAAGTTTTCCCTGTTTCAGTCAGTACTCAAGAACAAATGACATATTTAGTAATGCCAAATCATATGTCCAAAAGGATGGAGAGAATATGTGTTTGGAGTTGATGAATAATGATTAATGGTGATTACGATGATTAAGAATAAATGGTAGGTCCTGGATATTTTGGGGTTCTCACCCCTCCCATTTGTGTAACAGATGACAAATACAATGTACAGCTGCATCGCAATTAAATGCCTTTTCCTTTGTTGAATCAGAGCCCTTTTTGATACTGTTTAATATGCTGGGTCTATAAGGCAACTGTACACACAAGTGATTTGATCTGTGATATTAATAGCTTCACCAAAATTATAAAAGATGATACCAGTCTAAATAATTTACAAAATCATAAAATATATTCATGACGTGAGTAGTGCTTAAAATAAAAATATGATCAAAATTTAGTTAAACCATATAAATTTTACAACAGAGTAAAATGTTTGTTGTCATAATGGAGCAGGTTGTATTCCCTTTTCAGATGTCAGGCATTTATAAAAAGGCAGAAATACCCACTTTTGGCATCGATGCTCTCCTGGAATTAGTTCTGTCAATGCCCCTACAGCTGGCACAAGAGAAATTGATTGAGAAGTTTGTTGATATATGGGGTCATTCTAAAATCCCAGTTTTGGCTGTCCTCTTCAGCATCATTTTAAGCCCCTGAAATACTTCATAAGCCCCTGAAAGATTCATAAAATCTTTTTTGGTTTGAAAAATAATTTTCTGCATCCTGCCATTGAGAATAAAAATTCTATTTTGTAACAATATTATCTGTGAAGCATCAAAAATTTGTCACATATTTAGCAGAATTGAAATGTTCTTATTGGTTCAAGAAGATACCAGCTGTCAGCTTAGATGACTCACAGGGCAGGTAGTGATCACTGTGCATGTGTTGCCTTTGTTTCCACTCTAGACTGATTATTAGGATATGTACCAGCAAATAGTCCTAATACCAATGCAGCTCCCTTCCTGGAGACTTTTGAAATAGCTTATTTTTTAAATCAAATTCAATTATCCACATTTTTTGTTTTGCTAACATAATTGTCTCTTAACCTTGTCATGGATTGAGACCATGAATTAATGAATACTGTCTTGTTTACCTTTAAATCCTCAATACTTATCACATGGCAAACAGTATGACCTAAATAAATGTCTATTGAGTGGTGGTAATAATGAATGAGTAAATTATTATATTAATACATCTAACTCATTTGTTTCACTATAAATAGTAATAGTAACACCTTTAGTTAGTTTTCCAATATTGTTATAAAAACAACGTTAATGAAAGCACCACAATTAGTGTCTGCCCATTTGAAATATTGGATTATAAATAGGACAGTAAAAGCCATTACTTTGAAAGCCTTAGCCATTCATCTCATTTAATTTTTCTCTGCTTCAGTATTGTTTATGAAGCAAAACCTACATAAACCATGATAGACAATGCAGGCATAATTAAACCTGACCTTCTCTGTCTGCTGTCTATCATTTTATTCTGTTTTTGCAGAAAAGTCACCCAAAGCTTTTGTTTATCACATTGACTGAATGTCAAGGTCTCTGGTGATTATGACTCTCAGAGAAAAGCTTTATCAGAAAAAAAAAATGTAGCACTTGACATACTTTACAGTAAAACAATTACTATATAAAAGTGTGTTATTATTTTGAGCTCTACAGTATTTTAACTTTTTAGCAATTTATTTTATTCTCCATACTTCAGAAATTAAGTAAACACAATTATAACAGTAACTCAGGTTTCTCAATGAGAAACAAACACAAAAGGTAGAAAAACAATGATTATAAAAGGATAAGTGACAATGGCATCTAGGGTTAAAACATCAGCCTTGAGTTCTTTTTTTTTTTTTTTTAGAAAAAAATTTTTTTTAAATATATTTATTGATTATGCTATTACAGTTGTCCCATTTCCCCCCCACTCCACTCCATCCTGCCCACCCCCTCCCTCCCACATTCCCCCCCCATAGTTCATGTCCATGGGTCATACTTATAAGTTCTTTGGCTTCTACATTTCCTACACTATTCTTACCCTCCCCCTGTCTATTTTCCACCTATCATCTATGCTACTTATTCTCTGTACCTTTACCCCCCTCTCCCCCTCCCACTCCCTTATTGACAACCCTCATGTTCTAGTTGTTTGCCTAGTTTGCTCTCGTTTTTGTTTTAGGTGTGGTCGTTAATAACTGTGAATTTGCTGTCATTTTTACTGTTCCTATTTTTGATCTTCTTTTTCTTAGGTAACTCCCTTTAACTATGATCAACCAGTTGTGAGAGTCTGGTTGGTGATGAAGGTTGAGGAGAAGATATAGTTAATTCCGTAAGATATGACATGTTTATAAGAGGATAGTTGAAAGGATGTGTAAAAGAGCCAGGTCTTTGAGAACTTCAGGGGTGTCCAACCCATGGCCCAGGATGGCTATGAATGTGGCCCGACATACAGTCATAAATTTCCTTAAAACATGAGATTTGTTTTGTTTTGTTTTCATTAGTGTTTGTGTATTGAATGTGTGACCCAAGACAACTCTTCCTCTTCCAGTGTAGCCCAAAGATATCAAAAGGTTGGACATCCCTGCAATCAATTTCAAGGTCTAGGCAGATTAAAAACTATGTAAATTTCGAGCTCCAGTGGCACAATCGGTTAGTGCACGGTACTTACACAGCAGTACATGCAAAAACTATGTAAATTTCCCCCAATTTGTATGCACACAAAACTAGTGTATGTTAATAAAAAATATAATTATATCTGTGCAAAAGTAGAAAGGACAAAAACCTTTAATATAGTATATTAGGCTCTACATGATTTGATCCTTGTCTATATTTCCAGTTTAATCTCTCAGAAACCCCCTCACTGTATATGCTCCTGTAATAAGGAACTCCTTTCAGATGTCCAAACCCATGTGTTGTCTCTCAATTTTGGACATTTTGATTGTGCTCTTTGTGTCTGCAGAACTTCCCTCCCGTATTCTCACTTCCTCGGGTGATTTCCATTCACCCTCCTTAACCCAACTTAGAAATCATTTTGAAAAGGTTTGACTGTCTCCACTAAGCCTATGTTGTATATCCCTTCCATGTTCTCATATATCAACCCCGAGTTGATCATGTTACACTGCCATTCAAGACATATGTTCTACTCTATGCCTCTTAAGTTCTGTGAAGGCAGAAGATACATCCAGTAACAAAATCCCTCTTGTAAACCATGGACTTTGTGTGATTATAATGTGTCAATGTAGGTTCATTTAATTGAGGAGGTTATGCATGTGTGCACAAAGGGATTATATAAGAAAGCTCTGTACTTTCTTTTCCACTTTGTTGTGACACTAAACTTGCTCTAAAAAAAATAAAGTCTTAAAAAATCAATTAACCAAATATGTGTGGGTCTATATTAGGATGCTGTCTGTGCCATGGATTTACGCTTCTATCTGTTCTCCAATATATTTTCTCAACTAGTGTAACTTTGTAATAATTATTGGAATCAAACAAAATACATCTACCAACTTTATTCTTTTTCAAAGAATGCCTTGTTGCTCTCCTCATTTCTTTGAATTTTCCTATAAATGTTTCAATCAACTTGCTGATTTTGAGGGAAATTCTTGTGGGGATTTTGATTCTTGCTTTGCTAGATTACTTATCTCTATAGATCAGTTTTGTTATAATTGCCATCTTAA